>NW_025940677.1:0-41665 GCF_000764305.2 Hyalella azteca
GTGTGAGGTGGATACGTGCGGTGTGAGGTGGATACGTGCGGTGTGAGGTGGATACGTGCGGTGTGAGGTGGATACGTGCAGTGGTGAGGTGGATACGTGTGGTGTGAGGTGGATACCATGGTGATAACTATGGATCTATTATTCAGATAGCAGATACCGTGTCAGTCTGGGCATCAGTGCGCAGTGGCGTGCCGCAGGGAAGCGTCTATTGGTCTGTTTTGTTCGTAGCTTTTATAAACGATCTGCCAGAAGTAGTGTCCAGCGTGTGCTCCATGTATGCCGACGACACAAAAGTTTATAATACAGTGAATGATGCGTTAAATTAAGTGTAATTTCAAGACGATCTTGACATTTTAGTTACCTGGGCTGATACGTGGCATCTACGTTTTATTACTGACAAGTGTAAAGTACTTCATCTCGGGAAGAACAATGAACAGTAAGATTACAGTATGACAAGACATAGTTGCAACCGAGAGAGTAATGATTGAAAAGTCTAGTGTGGAAATATTTAGGAGTTTATGTCGACAGGGAACTGAAATTTTCTAAGCATATTGAAGCTAATAAATAAGCTAATAATAAATAATAAGCATATTGAAGCTAATAAATCCAGAAATAAAAGTTCTTGGACTGATCAGGCGCTCTTTACGAGTTCCTAGATGCAAAAGCGATGAAGCTGTTGCTTGTTGCTGTCGTGCGCCCGAATATAGAGTTTGGAAACGTTGTGTGGTCACCGAAATTTGAAAAGGACAAAAATTTAATAGAGAGTGTTCAAAGACGTGCAACATGGATAATTCCAGGCTTGAAGGGCAAGTCCTATGAGGAAAGATTAAAGATTATGAAGCTTCCAAGCCTCGGTTATCGACGTCTGCGTGGGGACCTCATTGAGGTATACTGCATACTAGTATACCCATGGTTTATTCAAAGTCCCAAAAGGAATACCAGAATTTGAAACAAGAACCAACACCAGGGGCCACGGCTATAAAGTAAAAAACTGCGCTGTAACTTATCCACGCGACAACATATCTTCTCGCTTAGAATCACCGACATGGGTCTAGTGCAGGGTGGCCTGGTGGTTACAGTTCAGAGTACCAAGATTGGCGCAGAGAGGCGCGGGTTCGATCCAGCTCTGTGCGTCAGTTTCTGGTCAGAATCGGCGAGGAGGCCGGGCGGTTAAGCACAGCAGAATTGTAGCAGTGAGTTGCGAGTTCGAGACCGCAACAAGCTGTGAATGATCTGCGATGTTAAGAATCGGCGACAGGCATATGGCCTAATAAACGATGAAATCGCTATTATTATTATTATTACATGTGGAACAGCCTCCCCGATTACATCGTTGGCGCTCCGAGTATGAACGCGTTCAAGAACAGACTAGATAAAGCTATGGAGAAATATATGTTCAGACTTGAAATGCCTAGAACCATATCGAACCCGGTGAAAGTCTAGTAGCTATTTCAAACTATCGTCAGTTTGGAAAAGGTCCGGTCGAAGTACCTGTTTTTAGATCTCCTGTTGATTTGATCTAATCGAGAAGATGTCGTACATAATTGCTGAGCTTGAAGAAATTGTTCGTTATAAACCTATGGTTGAACACTTCTTATTTTGAATAGCCCACAGACACTGTTAAGAATTTGTGTTTTTTTTTTCCAGAATCAATTGAAGGCTTCCGCTCGAGAGATTCCAAATTCTGAGGCTTGAGCTTTAGCGCCGCTTCAGCAAATGCGGCAGTGATGCCGCTTTGAAGGTATAAATGAACATTTCCAGTAATAGCCCCCAATTAGTTCAAGAACTCATACAGCAGCAGGACCTTCTGTAATCATATTCATCGATCCTTTATCTATACTGTGTCTCGGAATTATTTTCTCAAAATACCGGGACAACGAGACGAGACGAGACATCTCTCGCAAACCAATAACGAGACAAAGGTAAAAAATTACCCTCCGTAATAAAAGTGTTGCGCACCATTTATTGCTTTTCAGCGCAACTGTTGTCTAAGGCAGGATTATTTGAATACGCGTGTATGCATCAAGTTTCATTTTTTGCTTCATATTCCCAGATGACACGGTTTCTGCAAAGAAACCGGTGCAAATACAAAATTTATTAAAAGAAAAAATGTTACTGAATTTATAAACAATATTCGAAAATATTAAACATTACAGTAGATTACAAAGGCTTTCTAAACAGAAATATTCAAACACAAGAACTAGGCTCACCAAATTTCGTTCCTGATCTTAGTTTGGTCTTTACTCCGCAGCTGAACGATGACTACCAAACGAAAAGGTTACGCAAGACCACAGAATTAGTATTCTAAGGCAAATGTTGCGTTCACAACAAAGAGTATAAATCTGTGAGTGGGGGAGGTGCTACCCCTCGGGGGACAGCTGTGTTGAGTTGGAGTATGGTACCTTTGCGATTACCTCTTCTGAAATACTGATGGATGATGTTCTGTCCGCGAAGAAGTCTGAAAGTTTTTTGAAGGAATGTTGAGGTTGAGTTGTATGATTTTTGTTGTAGTCTGCTGTGCCATACATTATCGCATGTTATGGACACATAGCGGAGCAAATCACAATGCGCACGAACACTTCACAATGTTTGTGAAGTCTTTTGTGCTAGGTGCATGTATGTCGAGTGTTTCGTGGAATGTGGCTGATGTTGAGTACGTCTATAAGTTTTTCGTAAATGACTGTGGTCTATTGGTGTGCATGGCGAGGTATTTGTCGAACCTTTCGTTTATTATTGCGTCTAACAGTTTCCCGTTTATGTCTAGGAGTGAAATCATTCTGTATTTAGGAACTTAGTTTTGTGATGTGTTGGGTTAGGGAGGAAAGTCATTAGGGCGTATTTGAATGAATCGGAGAAATGAAGAGCGTACATGGAGTGATTGATTTGTAAAAATGTAGTGGCTTCGTGTTTTTCGGGAGGTGTCGTAGGTTGTGATGCCTGGTGCACCAGGTGTTCTCTGTCTAGATGTTTTTAATGCGCTCTGAGCCGTGATTGAGGGTGGGGTCGGCTGAATGAGGTGTAGGTTGTTATACTTATACATGGTCCTGTATGTTGCGGATGTGATCGGTGTCTAAGTCCATGGTTGTTCTGAGTGAATTTGTTCTGTTAGTGCTTGGGTAAGGCTGGTTCTTTTTGTTCAGGTGGATCATGTTTATGTTGTATTTTCGGTATGAGACGATTTGTTTGGCGTTGGAACCTAGCATGCGATTTTGGGAGGACCTGAATTTCTTGATATCTGCTTGTCTCTATAAGGTGTTTGTGAGATTTCATGCCGTTGTAATTTTTGAGTTAGTAGAGTCCAATTTGTGTTAGATGTTTCGGTTGTCCAATATTTATTTGTGAGCTCTAAATTTTTGAGTGCAACGTGTTTTCGTACCTAGTGTACCGCCAGCAGCCCTTCTTTCGTATCAAAATAGAGTTTCAAAAAATTTGGCAAAATTTAACATTGAAAGCGACAATGTAAAATTCGTTGGTACATTTTTCGCGAGCCTGAAGATTTGAGTGAAATAAACGAAATATTTAATGTAAATCACTTTTGTGTCTCTGACGACTGACTAATTATTATATTGAGATCTTGTTGTCAATACCAGAATTGCGAAATGAGGTCGGGTAGATCCTGCAGAACAATTCAAGATGGCAAGATGAGATCCTGCCATGTCCGTGTATGGAGGTGTCTGTATTACGTGCATGTGTATGCAGGTTTCTGTATTACGTATATGTAGTTTTTGACGTTGGGTAATGAGTTATCTGTTCAGTGTTGGTGATGGACCGTGGGTGTGAATGTATTGGAGAGTGGCTTGGTATTGTATTTGTATTAGTAAATATTCGTTAGCGAGTTTAATGCCGTGAATAAAGAGGTGTGTTATGGTTATGATAGAGGTTTCGGTGGCGTTCTGTATTTGTGTTTCGTCTAGTTGTATGTTTGAATAGCGTACAATTTGCTCTAAGGAAGGATCTGTGGGATGAATTGGTATTTGTACGGAGTTGGCCGAGGTTGTGCATGGCTGTGATGGAGATGTGGTCTAATGGTGTGATGGCCCTGCTTGGATGTAGGTGAATATTGTGAAATGCCAGATTGTTGAGTAGGACTCTCTCTTGTGATGTTGTGCTGTTGTTGGTGATGAGGGTAGGATGATAGGGGCCGATTAATAATACACTTGCTCTGTGTTATTAATGAGTGTGATAGTCTTCCAAATGGGGTTGGAGTATCTCTTTTTAGGTCTAGAGGAGTATAATGGATGCGCTGGAGGTCCATTAGATTAGATATGCGATTAGATGAGCATCGCGATTAGAAGAGATTAGATAAAAGTCGCGATTAGATAGTGTCGAGTGCCATAGGGCGTCTAATTAATGTTAGAAAATTTGTCTGATGATCAACGAGCGGCAGACAAACGAGTGTGCTTCTTTTGAACGTAGCGTTACCTGCCGCACTGCATGCAGTGCTGTGACCAGCGCTGTTGCTCCAATCAAACAAAAAATACCGGCAGTGGTTTAATTGAATCTAAGTTTACCCGAAATAAATGTTCTCTAAGTGATTCAGTTACTGAAAAGTGCTTCTCATACAATGCAGGTGTTTTTATGACGAAGTGACCGCTCGAGTATGCCACTAACTAACGGCCAGTGAAGGAAAGTTGAGATCACCGTATGTGCACCACGGTCAGATGAATAATGAATTTATTCACGATGCATACATCTTGAACTGATATGCATACATACGGAGGATCAGGCAATGAATACAAATAAGATCTAGAAAAGTTGCTAGCATTTTCACCGGTGAGTCAGTGACAAAATCAATGCAGTAATTAACCCGTACAAATCCTCAGCACGACTCGTATATAAGTGCAGAAATGAATTTGATTACTAATAAAACGACTATAACAACCAAATTCCCTATTTTAGTTTGGGCCATTTGTTATTATTTACTATGACATTAGTTGATCAATGACCTTACAGTTGGAATTATTGTTCAGCGAAATGAGCTTCAGGAGGAAGTTACTGACGGCGCTTGGCGTGTCTTGCTTGTGCCTCGTGCTGGCTGTTGTATACATGGAGTCGAGAGGGCTACCCACCACTAGGTGAGTGGGCTACTGCAAGCCATCCACAGAGGAGTGGGCTGCCCACCTCCAGGTGAGTGGGCTACCCACCACTAGGTGAGTGGGCTACTGCAAGCCATTCACAGAGGAGTGGGCTGCCCACCTCCAGGTGAGTGGGCTACCCACCACTAGGTGAGTGGGCTACTGCAAGCCATCCACAGAGGAGTGGGCTGTCCACTTCCAGGTGAGTGGGCTACTGTATGCCATCCACAGAGGAGTGGGCTGCCCACCTCGAGGTGAGTGGGCTACTGCATGCCATCCACAGAGGAGTGGGCTGCCCACCTCCAGGTGAGTAAGCTACCTACCGCCAGGTGAGTAAAGCCTCGCCTCCAGGCTGCATACCGTCATCTCGACTCGACGGAAATCGCCGTGCTGAAGGTGCTTTAGGACACGCTGCACGCAGTAGACCGGGGCGACACTGCGGCACTAGCTTTACTCGACCTGTTGGCCGCGTTTGACACGGCAAATTAAGACCGTAGACCAGCAAATTAACTCTCAAATCAGTCCTGGAGCCAACATCAACCATCTAAATGCTATAGATATTGTCATCCTGACACCTAAGCAGCTGTAGTCAATTGACCTATCTCACCACACGAACTTTAAACCAACACTGCTTCAGCACACAAGCTGCCACTCCGCCTCTGGCATGCATCCCCGTCGACTTGACGTATCATTTGGCCTGCGCGGCACAGTGCTGCTGTGAATAGAGAGAGTCCTATCTCAGCAATAGATTCCAATGCGTTCGACGCGGAAACTCTTCTTCTTCGCCATCGTTGGTCACTTGCGGCGTACCACAGGAATCAGTTCTCGGCCCGATCCTTTTCCTGTTATATGTATACTGTCGGCGTGTTGCATATAATTGATTCGCATAGTTTGAATCCGCATATGTTCGCCGACGACACCCAAATTTATGGCTACGGTGCACCGACTGTCGCCGCAGCGTTGCAGGATCGAATGTATGCCTGCATGGACGCTGTCTCAGACTGGATGCGCTCCAACCGGCTCCAGCTCAATGCATCAAACCAAATTTATTTGGTTTGCGACTGTTCGGGGCCAGCATTAGCTTTCGGCCAACCCTTTTAGCTTGGGCAACGAGTTCGTCCTTCTTGCGTCCGCAGTTTGCAACTTGGGCATTCTGTTGGACTCGGAACTTTCAGTGAACAGTCACATTGCCAAAGTCACCACCGCTTGATTTGGCGCTCTGCGACGAATACCTAGCATCAGCCGCTGTCATTCGAGGCCGGTCCATGAGGCCCTCATGGTGGCGCTTAATTGTTCTGACCAGATTGATTTATGGTAATGCCTAACTTTGTGGACTGCCGACCACGGCACTTGATAATCTACAATCCGTAACGAACGCTGCTGCTCGAATTGTGTGCAATAAGCGAAAATTCGACCATGTGACGCCGATATTGCGCGATCTTCACTGGCTGTGCATGTAGCAGCGCGCGCAGTTCAAGGGCGCTGTCCTGACGTTCCGATGCCTTCGCGGTCTGGCGCCTCCTTATCTCACGGAAGGTCTGTAGCGCGTGTCGCATCTGACTTATAGAAGACATTGCGCTCGTCATCAACATCGGACTTCGTCATACCATAAACACGTCTATCTATTGTCGACGAAAGAGCGTTCCCGGTCGCCGCCGCCAGAACTGGAACAGTCTGCCGGTTTCCGTAACTTCGGCTAATACGTTGCAGGTGTTTCGTCGACGCCTAAAGACGGAACTACTCCGTAGAGCCTATGAACCTAGTGCTTAGTAATTTTATCCGTTCCCATCCTATCTTAGGCTTATTTATCTTTTGCTTGCTATTAATCTTATGTACCTATTACGTGCCATCGGAGTTCGTTTGAACCAGACGCCACGATAAATGCTTCGTAGAATAATAATAATAATAATAGTTATAATAAAGTAGGCTACTGCATGCCATCCGCAGGGGAGTGGGCTACAGCATGCCATCCTCAAATGAGTAGGCTACGCGAGCTACGCGAGCTACGCGAATTTTTCAACAAAATTTTTCATAGTTCGATTGATTTATTCCTTAGCAGATTATTTCTTGATTTGTTTTCACTCATGAAATTTTAATCGTACTGCATATATTGCTTAATTTTATAAGCGAACTCATTCATTCAACCCCCCAGCAGGTTCCGTTCCCCGGTCCCTGTGATGAACTCTTCTGCGACAATTATCCTTGCAACAGTTGACAGCACAGCAGTTGACAACGCAGCAGTTGACAACGCAGCAGTTGACAACGCAGCAGTTGACAACGCAGCAGTTGACAACGCAGCTGCTGACAACGCAGCTGTTGACAACGCAGCAGTTGACAACGCAGCAGTTGACAACGCAGCAGTTGACAACGCAGCAGTTGACAACGCAGCAGTTGACAACGCAGCTGCTGACAACGCAGCAGTTGACAACGCAGCAGTTGACAACGCAGCAGTTGACAACGCAACAGTTGACAACGCAGCAGTTGACAACGCAGCAGTTGACAACGCAGCAGCTGACAACGCAGCAGTTTACAACGCAGCAGTTGGGAACGCAACTGCCAATGGTGCAGTAACGTCTCTCTACACCTTGCTGCCCAAGAAGATCTTGCTCTGGACCAAGTACTGGAAGAAATACAAGTACTACGAAACCATCTTCGCCAGGTGAATTTATGTTCGCTACACCACATAAGTAATTTGTTGGGCAGTATGAGTGATACGAAAATAGTGCACTTGCATGCTACGTGTAAATTTGTTTTTCAGGAAGGAGCCCCCCTCAGGGGGGACTTCTGACGGGTGTCTGTGCTCGTCAGAAGTCCTATGGGATTTCGCGTTCCTAGGGGGATTGTTCCTGAGCGCCCCACCGTTGAGCTCGCGGTGTCTGACTGTAGGTCTCAGTTGTGGGGTTAAGTTATTATGTAGGTAGGATTCCTTACATTTCCCTTCTCTGTCTCTCTCGTGCGGGCGGCCGACGTCCCGTGTAAGCGACCTCTTGTTCGAGTGTCTTAGTTTCTGTTGCTATTCACCTGTCCCTCCTTGTCACTTCGTCTCTTTGAGATGCTAACGCTGCTTCTTTCGAGCCAGCTTCAGCGGGCTGGACAATTGAGACCTTCCGCCCCTTGTGGGTGATGAATAATTGAGACTTTCCACCTCTATGGTGATGTCCATCTTGACTTTCGGTGCGAGATAGCTGAATAGCTGAAGCGCCAGTAAACATTTGGCCACTAAACTAACTAACTATCAGGAAGGAGCAAATTATAGATTATAAAAGAAAGGCGAGAAATACGAAGTTTACGAACCAATGATTATTCACTGGTAAACATTTCATTAAGAAGAAGAAAATTATAGAATCATTAAATAAGTGATTGGGCTAAGGGAAATATTCGATAGCAAAGAGTTACCCAGTAGTTAGAGTTCAGAGTGCCATGATTGAAGCAGCGAGCTGCGGGTTCAATGCCCCAACAAGCTGTAAGAATTCTGAACAGTCCAGATTTGACCCTGTTTAACGCTGACATCTTAATTCTCTTAACTCAGATAAATTAGATATCAATAAAGATATCATTATGTTTACAGGCTGCACGAGCGACAGTGTGAGGTGAACGCGTGTGTGGTTACACATGACCGCTCACAGCTCAGCAGCGCTGATGTTGTGGTCTTCCACACCGTAGACTTTCTGCAGTCCACTCCGCTGCCAGACCCCCGACCTCAAGCGCAGCCCTGGCTGGTCTTTTCTTTCGAGGCTCCACCAGGTAGGAATGCATTTACTAGGGCATCAGTGGCGTAAGAAAAGCATAACTTACTTTAATATAACATTTTTGAGTGGACATGGACCTGATAATTATCATATTCATGAGCAAGTGACACCACCATTTAGTGAGTTGAACACAATCACTTAGGTTGATCGGAGAGAAAAGCTGTCTCTCTGTGGGCATAAGGCGGCTTATATCAACCTGAGATTTTTAATTCGTATAGGAGAGTTAAAAAATTTATCTGAATGCCGTAACATGAAAGGAATATATACGTAGCTTCTAATAACCTTTGGGAAATCTTTTCTTTGGTTTATCATTAAACTTAATTTTGTTAGGTCAATAATATTAATGGCTTGTATTTACTGAGTTAATCTTCTCCGAACCCAAGGCTTTCGTAGGGGAAGAAAATTGATACGCGTCTTGTTGGCGCAAAATGTTCTGTGTTGACAGAAACATTTAATGATATTACAGGGCTATAAAATGATAAATTTACAGAATTACAACGAAAGTGACGGTAGGTGGCTAGTGTAGCACCAATGAGCTTACCAAGTTGGAGTGTGCCGAGCTCAGGAGTTGATGAATTAGTTGCGCCGAATTTCAAAATGAATATTGATACGAAAATTTGAGTATGCTATCATCCGCATAGTTTTCTGATTTTATTGTTAGCCTTGTGTAGCACAATCTTTCCATTTGACCAAAAAATCTACGGATAAAGTTAATCATTAACATCGTTTGATTTGCCGTACATTTATATCGAAATTTCCTCTTCCACTGTCTCGAATATCACAGAATATCAGGGAATGTCAGGGAAATCAATTCCTGCTTGTATCAGGCGTTGCTGCGATGCACGCTAGACCAAGAGATCTTTTCCACACACAGGTTGTTTGCGAACGCGGTTACATTACGAATATGATGCAGGTTAATGCTAACGTTGTCCGTGCACGTAAGGGAGTTTTCGAACCTTGCGTGCGAACATTGGATGAACGTTGCTCGTCCAGAGAGTACAGCAATTCAAACGCCCTTCGTTTATTGAAACAAACGACGCTCCTAATTGAATACATATTGTTGTCAATCTCCAAGCTCTAATCTTGAGTTTGACTTACTTAATTTGGGTATGAATATTTATAGCCGGTTATGAAAACGGGAATTAATATTGCGAAATATGAAACCTCGATGTAGAAAATCATGCTAACACGCGTGTCATACTAAGAACTTCGTCAAATGCTCTCAAACAGGCTGTTGTGGAGCGCTCAGGCTGTGTGAACGGTTCTTCGCATATTGTGCCTCGTTTAAAACGCTCTCTCAAACTTGTGTGAACGTTCTCCAACATTGCTCAAGCGGTTCCATGCGTCTATGCATATCAAAGTTCAGGTTCCATCACGCACATAAATTAGTTGATCTGTATTAAACATGCTGGATAAATGAATTCTTGTTAGGTTAGCTTTGTTTGAACAGCGCAGGCAAATCGTCGCATCGACTGGGGTTGCCTCAACAATGTCGTGAACTGGACGATGTCGTACCGACGGGACTCCGATGTCGTGGCTCCTTATGGCGTTGTCGTGAAGAGAACGCGTAAGATCGAGTGACTTCTGTAATGAAATATTTTATAACAAAGCATTTTTGCGCATATTGTGTGGGATGATAAAGGGGAATTTAAATGGAATAATGTAGAGTCACCATTTTATTGCTTGGGGATTAAAGCCGTAGTTCTGAAAATATAAAAAAAGATCCTTATCAATAGTGGCGTCAAATTTATGTTTGATATTTTCTAACGATTCAGAATTGACTTGGAACATGTTGTACACTACTTTCGTCTCCACACGAAATTGAAAGAGCAAACGAAGTGCAAGCGAAAACATACAACATTGAACAATACGTACAACCATGTAAAATATGAAACATTTATAAATGTAATTTACAACCATTCGGCAAGTCATTTATCGCAGTACCGGAAATCTGGAGACGTGACCACGACTATACATCCGGAAAAGAAATTGAGAAAATGGTAGCCTGGATGGTGAGTCACTGCCAGACGCACAGCCGCAGGGAAAGCTACGCTGCCGAACTAAGCAAGTAAGACAACTGCAACCTGGTACGACAACTGCGATGACTCTAATGTATTATAAATACGATATAAATGATGATACATTTGTGTCACCGTTGAATATTAGGCCATGTCCGGCCAGTCGCCGTTGCTTGATGTCGCAGACATTCTTTCTACAGCTAACTGATTCTCGAACATTCCCCTTTTTATTCTCCACGCGCCCTCCGCCGGTTGAAGAGAACATAGATAGCTTGTTTACAATAGATTACCAACTTCAGTTATCCTAAAAAGAAAGCGAAAAACACATCTTAATTTACTGCACACTGGTTAACTTAAAATGACACAATAACTACTTCAATCCATATCTCTTTTGTTTGGCGAACTTACTAATTATGAAATACCATTCATGTACGTGGTGCAGGTACATTCCAATGGATGTGTATGGTTCGTGTGGTAACAAGACGTGTGGAGTAAGCCTCGCTCTCGGTAATAAAGGGAAGTTCAACAGCAGCGACTGCGACCAGGTCATAGGAGAGTACTACTTCTACCTCGCCTTCGAAAACGCCTTGTGTGAGTAGAGACTGCGACCAGGTCACACGAGAGCACTACTTCTTCCATCATAAATGACTTCTGTGAGTTTGTTTTTGCTATCAGGTAGCGTTACAGTACGAGTGTATTAAGATTTACTACGACATGTCAGCCTTACTTCACCCTTTAAAAATACGGTCGTCCCAGGTGCCGACTACGTGACAGAAAAGCTGTACGTGGCGTTGACGCGTGATGTGGTGCCTGTTGTGTTTGGGGGTGCCGACTACCATTTCTATGCTCCGCCAAATTCAGTGATCAATGCTCTGGACTTTGCCAGTCCTGAGCTGCTGGCGAACTTCCTGTTGGCAACCGCAAACAATAGGACTGCTTATAACAGGTAAATCTATTTGCGTTGGGAATGTTTTTGGCGGCGGTGACTATCGAACGATGATATGTTGTTTTGTTCTACTAGCTATTGCTTGTAGCTAACAAACCATGGTAAATGCTAATCCTCACTCAGATTTAAAAGGCATTTGTTGCATGGTCAATTATGTTCATCTTTATTTACGATTACAGTGATATAGCAGCCGCACAAGGTGAAATGCGATCATCTTTATCAACAAGTTCTGTGATGACTCAATCATACATAGTTAATTGTCAGTGAGTAGTTTGAGCATACAAATCTTCTTGTATTTACCGAAGACAAGAGTTCTGTGGGCGGAAGCAGCAAGTCTATAATAGGGCTTGCAAGTCCCTCCAGTAGCTTGCACGACCACCGCGATGCACCACTCCTTGCTACTCCGACATGACGGTCTTAAATTTTCTCTATTCAACGGGTTCTGTTAAATTCATCATTTTTATAAATATCATTAACATGACCATACTGGGGGTGCTTATTCTCAACAAGAATATCGTAACAAGATATTCTTTACAGCATTTCCATGGAAGCGTTCACGCCAAAGGCCTGGCAGGTGCCTTACACGACTGATGTAAATGCCTCTACAGAAATGCAATACATTATATTGGACCGGACCGAGACTGACACATGTCTGGCATGTGCCCGGCAGTATGATGTTAACCAGGCTTTAGCCGTATACTTTATTCCTTTATAACGTAGCCACCACACATCAAGACGAGTCTAAGACCGAGTGAGTTTGCTTGCCATCACATAGTCATTGGATTCCTGTCCGGAGGTTAAACATATATACAATATAATATATACATGAGACCCTCATATTTACACTCTCCCCTCCCCGAAAGTGGCACTTTAATATTGCTTCCTGACAAATTGACACCCAAACATATTTTCTCCTATGACATTATTATAATCATCTATATTGGTCAGTTCAGCAAAATAGCGTGTCATCATAAGGGGACAGATGAAACTCATAATTTCACCAGTGAAAACTCTTGTGTGTGACGTGATCAGGTTATGAGACCGCATGTTCACGTGGGCTATGAAATTCCAAGAGCATTTGCCTGAGCCAATCAAACTCCATTGCCACGACTGCTAAATATAAAATTTGGCTCATTTAATTCGTAGCTGAATTACTGAACTTTCGTTTCTAAATTGACACTGACTTATAAAGGAATTATTTGCAATGTGAGTTTTTTCTAGTCTTTAGAATGCTTTTTGATGTCCATCTGCAGTTACTTCGCGTGGAGAGAGGACTACGAAGTGGATATTGGGCATCCGTTTCGTCCACACATCTGTGATCTGTGCGCCAAACTGCACCAGCATCCAATGGTGCATCACAATGAGAGGTAACTGATCCACTTTACCTTGTCACTCGATTGCTCGAATCGTAAATTAAGTAATATTTGAAAAGCAAAAAAATTTCCCAAAAATTCAACATATCTTCACTGAAAACGTTTCCGAGTTTTGATCCATCGTCAGTTCAAAAATTCTAGTATACAGATACAATCTGTGGCTCCTACAGTATAAACTCAACACAGTGGCTAAAGCTTAAATTTTCGGAAAAAGACAAAGTAAGAAAGAAAGGTGCAAAACCTATACGCAATTTCAAGTGGATAAGAGCATAAGGCTGCATTCAAATTTAGCCTCTGTTTGAAAATATACAATGATCCTAAAATACGCAAATCGGAAGCACTTGAAATGGAAGCTAAAATTTCAGAGTCACTATATAGGGGACAGGAACGTTACACTGCACGGCGTGAGTGCGCCAGACATTCTCCCTATTTTTGTACGATCGTCTCATGTTTACAACTATAGAGAAGATTCGAACTATCATACAGTTGCACACATAAAAAGAAAAACGGCGCAATAGTCATCAGTAAACAGTGAAGAGTTGAGAGATAACTTTACATTCACCTAATCTGCAGTCTGGCGAAAGAACGATGACTCCAACAAGGACCGCAACCAGGGCATATAAGGTCCATCCGCATCTCAGCGCGCCACGACGACCTGTGCACTAATCCAGAATTTTATATACTTACTGATGACGAAAATGGACAATGAATGAAATCTTCCTTTCTTGACTATAAAGAATAATTTTTAAGTTTTTAAAGAAATGATTAATTTTTAAAGAAGTACACAGTTTATAAGTAATCATTTACTTATATAGTTGAATCATCCAATGCATCAATGCTGGTTCATCGCTGCAGCGAAATTTACATTATTCTGAAAACCAGATAATCACGAGTTTTTCTAACCCTTTAACAAAAGTTTCTCTAAAAAGTGGTTCCCGAAGTGTGATATACGAGGGAGTTCCAGATGGTAAGAAGACACTTTCGGGGAAGTTACGTATATACTTTCTTATGTCATAAACTTTCGTGCCAAACTTGAAGTACCTGGCAATGATTTAGAACTGTAGGCATACGCCACCATCATAGTCCTAGTAGCCTACCATTAGATTCGAAGTGTACAATTACTTGCTCTACGTATATAGTGTATTTAGGATATAAAATGGAACTTTGCAATCGAAAACGAATGTTGAGTTATTGCTGACGAATAAACAAAACGTACACGTGCGCACGCACGCGTTCGGGTCTTCCATTATACAATATTCATGTCTAGATGAAGTTTTGCAGGCGCTGGAAAAGCAAGCCAATCAACGTCTGGTAGGCTTTCACTTGAGTGTCATCTGCTCTAGGCTTGAAGTGCAGCCCTTAGGCAGCTTGCAGGTTCGGTAGACTTGGCCAAACCCATTCTTTTCATACTCTCTGGCGACAATAAAATTGGTAAGGAGATTTTAAATAGTCACTGATTTTGATTGGGTAACCAAGCAAACCCAGAATAATTTCAACACTACTGCGGCGAATCTGCAGCAGAAGCTCCGGCATGCCAAAAATTTTGTCACGTGAAGAGAGTAGGTGTGACTAGCGCGACCCCCTCCCCCCATCATTCGGCTGTATTCGCGCATTTTCGTGAGCATTCACACCGACGATGTTAGTCGTTTCAGTATCCAGTAGTGACTAATGCTTTTACTTCTACTTCCGGTACTTCTGATATGCGTATTTTAGAATCATTTCATATTTTCAAATTGAAGCCTTGCTTGAATGCAGCTTTTTGCTCATATCCGCTTGAAATTGTGAATAGATAGGTTTGCCTTTTTTTTTTAATTTCGACTACGCTACCTACTGATTGCATTTATGTTTCAGAATTTTCTAAATTGTTATAGAACTGGACATCGAAACGTGTTCCGTATTGATATGGAGAATTTTCGAAAGGAGTTTTCTTTGCTTTTAAAATTTTAATGCTTAATCTTTCCTGTGTTGTTTCATTTCTTTTATTGTGTTCTTCTTTTCTTGTAACAAGAACAGAGCTAACTTTTTTATAACCTCTGAGGCTGGTTTCCCATTTTTATCGTCGAAATAATCCTAAAAAATGATTGTATTATTGCGGGACTAAATTATTCACAATTTTCCCATGAAACACAGTATAAGTATACAGTGAACGTTGGTCATATGGTTCACTGGAGTATACATATTTCTTTCATGTACATTTTTCGTCGTATTCTCAGTTCACGGCAGCGCGTGGGAACACTTGCGGTTGGCAGGCCTGAGCCCCACACATACCCTGACCTCAGGGCCTGGTTCCTGGACCGCAACCCCTGCCAGCGCTGGTGGTTGCCCTCAGCAGCGCCATTGCAGCGCAGTGGTTCCCAGTGAAAATTTACAGACGCGACAGCTTCTAATTGGATTACCAGAAGCTGGGGCGACTCTAAATTTTGTTAGGGTTAGCGCTACTCTTAGCGCAGTGGTAGCGGCACCGAGATAAAAGAAGTTAGCTTTGGGTTCGAGCACAGGGAGCTCTGTTAATTTTTCGGTGTCGCTAGTGGGCAGCGATTGCTAGCCGTCGAAGGTGGTGCTTACAGAATGGACTAGGGGTGGGGTACCTAAATGAACTCTGGTACGCTTCACCTGAGAATATCTTAGGAATAGCAGTCACGTGTCCACCTCACACCTGCCCCCCTCGTCAGCATCGTCCTCACCAGCTTCCTCGTCAGTATTGCCCTCACCAGCCCCCTCGTCAGTATTGTCCTCACCAGCTTCCTCGTCAGTATTGCCCTCACCAGCTTCCTCGTCAGTATTGCCCTCACCAGCTCCCTCGTCAGTATTGCCCTCACCAGCTCCCTCGTCAGTATTGCCCTCACCAGCTTCCTCGTCAGATTTTAGTTAAAAAACTAAAACCAACCGGCGAAATAGCCTCAAAATTACAAAAGTGAACATAAGAAGGCAAAAGTCATCGTATGACGGAAATATCATTCGTAGGAAACCTACATATCTTACTATTTAAGTCATAAATTTATAACTGTAATCGGTATTTCTTCTAAACGCTCCAAGTTACATTTTTGTTCAGACCTTCATGTGCCCGTTTTCTTTATAATGTAGTGAATTCAATTCGTAACTCGTGTTGTTATTTCTTCTAAACGTCATACATAAATCCTTTTGTTACCTCTAGAAATTTTGCTGAGCAACAATTTTTGTTACCGCTTCTAAGTTACTTGAAATTTACCTATTTACTTTTTATCTAAATTGGATATATTTTGTAATTATGTTTCAATGTTATCAATTCTTAAACACGAATAAAACTCCTGTAAATTCTCATCAAGAAAAAGTTGGCTTAACGAAGTAAATACTTTTTAATGTTCGAAAAACCCCATCTGAAATTCGGAGTCCGGTTAATAGAACATAAGTGAAACAACAGCCTATATAGCCAGCAGCGAATGGGCGTCATTTTGTGCTTGGCTTCGTGTGAAGATGGGAAACTCGTACATGCAGTATACATTTCTGTATTTGGTACTTTTTTCCTATTAGAGACGAGACAAGAAGCTTTGTCCCGATTAGCGATGAAAATCGGGACACTTTTCAGCTCTCGGTGAGAATTCCGGGACGATACGGAGACGGAAAGAGACGAGACGTCCCGAACAATATTAGAGTTTTAAAATTTCCATATATTTTTTTATGAGGCGAACAAGTTAACCCTGAATATGTTCTCTATAACTTTAACTGCTTCGTTAACGCCCATACTGGAAATAAAATTAAATTTGAATGGTCAGAGAAAGCCCGTCCACGCGTTCTTAAACTGAAGACTCATAAAATGCGTTAACACGTGGCCTGTTCTGGCCACCTCTCCTATATATCAGTAATATGGCCAATAATAATCGTGCTAGCGGCCTCGTGTACAAGCTTCCTGCCGGCTTCAGGAGTCGAGTACGTAGCGGCCAGTAGCTGCCCTTTGTGAGCCTACTTTTGTCTAAAAAGTTTTCAAGAAGCAGACATCAACTAGTTTAATGGTTATGCTTCTTGGTAAAAAGTCATTGATGTACAAATTGAATGCCAAACGAATAATGTCAACGAAGTGAACAATTAAGTGCGTTTGCTCTTTGGCTTAAAATAATTACTCTGCTGCGTGGGATACAGCTGGTGGCGCCAAAGGCCTTCTTCAATGCTCTGCTGGGGTTTAAATAAAAGCCTTAGTTTACCGACATCATAACTCAAGATTTATCCATTCAATATTCTTGTGCAGGACTCTGCAATTAAAATTCAATGTAGGCTCATACCCATTGCAGGTGTTCTCAAGTTCATTCAAATTAGAATTTTTCTTTTGGACTTCTTCATGTTGTGTAGCTCTTCGAACTCAACAGTGCTGACACGAAACGAGTATTTACACATGCCCGATGTGTTGTCATCATTGACCTTGTGGACATTGCCACAAAGTTTCCACCAAATGTTCAAAATTTAATGCCCGGCTTACACTTCGGTCAATTATTTTGAGGAGCTTGTTTTTTGCTCCTCAAAAGTTCCCGGATATCGCCTTTGATTCATGGAACCTTGCTGTGTTTGGGAGTATCCTTCCACTTCTCCTAGTGCCTCACTTAATACACTACGTCACCAGCGCGTGATGATGCAATTACGATTTGTGTGTTTGAACTCGTACTGAACTTGTTCGGTTCTCGCCAGGCGTGATTGAAGGCTTAACAACATTCACTCAATATATAGACATACATCACCAAATCTGCCATTTATTCAACTCCCAAGTTGGTTTGGCCGACAAATGTCGCCACCTCTGCCCGTAACTGACAATTGCCCATGAACAATCAACCGTCAATTTATTATTTGTTAATCTGGTCTTTCGGAATGTGCCATATCGTTACGTATGGTAATGAAACATTTTGTTTGGTCTGGAATATTTGAGACGTATCTTTCATTGTTACATTAGGGCTTGTTTTACATTGATTTGTCTTGTATTGTTTCATAATATGCGGGACACAAGTTTCTAAATACGAGACACAAATATTGTCCCGATTCAAACTTTTATTCCGGTGGCAATTTTTCTCCTTTGTCTCGTTACTTGATTTCTGGAAAGTCTCGTATAGTCTCGTTTTCCCGGTTTATTTTGAGAGAAGAATTCAGAAACGCGTGAGATAAAGGATCAAGTAATAGGATTACATGAGATCTTGCTGTTATAGGAGTTCTTGCATTGAATAGAGGTTAGAAATATGAATGGTTCACAATTTTAATTAATTGTAATTGTTATCAAAGCGGTATCACTGCCACATGTTCGGAAAAGACTTTAAGCTCAAGCCTCAGAATTTGGAATCCCTGGGGGCGGAAACCCTCAATGGATCCTGATAAAAATCACAAATTCTTAACAGTGTCTGACGGCTGTACAAAATAAGAAGCAACCAAAGATTTATTAAATAAAATTCCTCAAAGCTCAGAACTTGTGTACGACATCTTCTCGATTATATCTGCTATCTGAAAAATAGATCCATAGTCATCACCATGGCATCCACTTCAAACCGCACGTATCCGTTTCACACCGCACGTATCCACCTCACACAGCACGTATCCACCTCACACATCACGTATCCACCTCACACCGCACGTATCCACCTCACACCTCACGTATCCACCTCACACCGCTCGTATCTCCATCACACCGCACGTATCCACCTCACACCACACGTATCCATCTCACATAGCACGTATCCACCTCACATAGCACGTATCCACCTCACACCGCTCGTATCCACGACACACCACACGTATCCACCTCACAATACACGTATCCACCTCACACCGCTCGTATCCACCTCACACCGCACGTATCCACCTCACACCTCACGTATCCACCTCACACCGCACGTATCCACCTCACACATCACGTATCCACCGAACACCGCACGTATCCACCTCACACCTCTCGTATCCACCTCACACCGCTCGTATCCACCTCACACCTTTCGTATCCACCTCACACATCACGTATCCACCTCACATATCACGTATCCACCTCACACCGCACGTATCCACCTCACACCTCACGTATCCACCTCACACCGCTCGTATCCACGTCACACCTCACGTATCCACCTCACACCACACGTATCCACCTCACACCTCACGTATCCACCGAACACCGCACGTATCCACCTCACACCTCACGTATCCACCAAACACCGCACGTATTCACCTCAACACGTATCCACCTCACACCGCACGTATCCACCTCACACCTCTCGTATCCACCTCACACAGCACGTATCCACCTCACACCGCACATGTCCACCGAACACCGCACGTATCCACCTCACACCGCACGTATATATTCACCTCACACCTCTCGTATCCACCTCACACAGCAACTATCCACCTTACACCGCACATATTCATCTATTCATCTCTACGATTCTTTTCTTCATGTCCGAGATGACTCTTATAGTTCCAGTTCACGCGCCCACACAACAGCACGAAAAGTTGCTGGCGAAATAATAGAAGCGGATTTTTGGTACAAAGTCTTAGAAAAATACGCAGTCCATATTGTACAAAAATTATACTAACACTGCCTGCGAGAAGAAATTTTACGTCTTTATGCCATGTCCAACCGGGTCACGATGACCCACACGGAGTTAAAAAGTACATCACTATTCAGACAAAGTTTCACTCATTTATCTGAGTGATGCGCGCCTGTCGTGACGACACGAAAATGTAAAACTCTCCTTTGTTCCAGCGAGTCATTTCAAGGTATGGCTGCTACCTACTTCCTATAAGCGCATGGGCGACCTTGTCAAATTCGGACCTTGTCGCGCCGAAACATTTTCTTTGTCAAATTCGTCAAGGTCGAACAGGTAGTTTGCCTTGACCAGACAGTGTGGACACATGTAACATGTTGAGTCGTAGGTCGTATGTGTGATTAGCATATACTTTTTGTGCGTGACGCGTATTATATTTTAACGAATTTTCCTCTCACTCTTACACAATAATAGATTTTCAAAATGCTTTATGCGAACTATAGAATTTAAAGCTTGCGCTCTATGAACTTTTAGTTTTTATAAGTCGCATTGCTCTTAATCAGCTGCACCCGGTGAATTTTACCTAAACTGCGGAACGGTCCAGCCATGGTTGAACTAGTATAAGGTTGACCATCAGAAGCCTATTTTTGCGGATGTAGTTTGTTGTTCGCCTGTGACGTCACTGATCTCAGTGACGTCACGGGCATTAACCAATCACCGAAATGCGATCAAACCAGTCAGTCATTCCGTCATGAGAATGACGGGTTTGTTTACGTTTCTTGATCTACGTGACGTAACAAGAAAGCTGAACTGAAAGACGGAACTTCTCGTGGGTCAACCTCATATAGTTCAACCATGGGTCCAACGCTCTGGAGGCAGCGAGAATATACATAATTTTGCCTCATGATTGAATCAACGAAGAAATAATTTGAAGATAATGTCGGTCTTATTCTAATTAGCTCTAATTAAGAAGTGAATAAAACTGTTTCCGATTACCACACTTATTGGGAAAGCCAGGATAATCAAATCCCGGACCAGCTAGCACACACAACTTCCGGAAGTACAACGCTGTCATGTCTAACATGTTTTACTAGATGCCAAATGTCTCTCCCGCCACAATAGAGACATCTGCCGTCTAAATAAAAGTTTTTGATTTTCACACCGAATGGATAAATTGTTCAATTTCTATTGTGACATTTTACAAGGAAGGTTTTGAAAATAATAAGCCGAGTTGAAAGCAACAAGTTTTTTAAAGCTACAGAATTTAATTTACTCTGATCAAAGCATGTATATAAGAGATGTAAACGACGAGAAAAATTGTGTTAATTCATTCATTCTCATAACATTCGCTATATGTTTGCTAACGGTAGTCTGAATAATGCATGCACTGTTTAAGTGTTCATAATTCACAAAGACAAATCTACATGTACGTTGTATAAGTAGAACACTCGGTTCAAGCCTGAAAAATGGATAAATTTCAGGACAACTTCGGCAGGACGGCCGGCATGTAATTTAATCTTACATTTCTACTGGGAACATTGATCTCATAAAGGGATAAGATCTCGACTGTTTTTCTGACACCAAATGGTCATTTTGATCTGCTTTCGGAATTACTTGCTCCTATTACTCAGTCACGGTAGTTTAGGTCTAGCGTGATTGATGACGTGAGGTTGTCAACTTGGACATGCAGTAAAACTATATAAGCGCCTCCCTGATGTCCCGGGATCGCTACTGAGGAGTCCTTCATCAAGTGTGGACGTGTAGCATTAAAACTCGTGATTCACTTGTGTTGAAACGGTGTTTGAGGCCGAGTAATAATCTCTAGAATAAAATTTCGGCGTATAATTCAGTGCAAAAAGCAAAGGTAAGTGTCTTTATACAATGGACATTTCAGCTTCCGTTTTTAACTAATGATGACTTTAGGGGGTGTGAATGGAACTGGTACACTGTCGGTACCGTAGTAGGTAATCAGATCAAATTGTTTGCCAGTGTTGCCTTTATTTTATAGAGCTTGGAAGTTGGACGACATGGAAGATGTTATTTTAGTTTCATTTCGTAACTTTGTTTCGACACATCTGTGTGAAAGTGTAAGTTTCACACATCTGTGTGAAAGTGTAAGTTTCACACATCTGTGTGAAAGTTATTAACAAATCAAATGTAGGCCATGCTTATTAAATATTTAAAAATTATATCAAGTTTATAATCTCAAATGACACGATTCTCCTTCGAACTTTTTTCCTCAAAAAAAAAAAAAAAGAAAATCGGAGTTATTGATTCCTTTTTATAAACGCGTACTGCTTGAAATCATTCGCCTTTTATTGGGTTTTCAACTGTGGTTAGCTTTGGTATTTTTCCAACTGAAAACCTCTTTGACTTCCAAGTAAAATAAAGTGGAGTTACCTGTGCAGCGACAGCCCAGCTTTAATAGTGCAAATACTTTCGGATAGTTTGATAAGTATTTTTTTGCACTGCGAGAATTTCTTGTGGCTATTTGTGTATAGTCTTGGAACGGATATCCAGTGGAAATCTAGAGAGCACAATGTTAACGGTGTAAAATTTTATTTGTTTATAGGAAGCTTGTAAAGCTAGATATGCGGTTTGCGGTACATCATTCGGTAACAAATTTTATGTTTTCTTCATAACCATGCCGACTGAGATCATATAGCAAATCTACGATAAAGTGTTGATACATTCAGTGGTTCAATTATTTTCAAATCTAATGCTGAGAGTGCTCTTTTCAATTAAATATCTGTTGTCGTTCAATATATTCCTGAAATTCTGTGGTGAAAATCAGAGATACTAATATTCCGTAATTTCACTAAAATAGTAAAGAGATTTGAGAATTTTACATTGTTTGGAGAACTGATCTTAACTTGGCTATTTTGGATCCATTACAAGCATAGCAATTGCACACTCATAAATTTTTGCATCATTGATCTTAACCTTGTTTTTTTTTTCAGAAAGCTGTACCAGTTGAAAATGTCCCGGATCACCAAAATGAAGTCCGTTGCTGCGGAGACCAAGATGGACTATGAGCTGCCGTCTCCAGGACACACCATCTGCACCATCATCAGGGTGCTGGGCAACAGCACATACCTGGTGAGATGGCAGCCATTTTATGCGTTTCACTTGAACACACCACTTTTCACTTTTATGTGTTTCACTGAACAACAGTTTCACTGTTGTTCAGTTTGTTATACTGAAGTGGTTTGGTGTGTTATATACATCTATACATGTCAAATGTTCTCATGAATAATGCCTAGCGATTTATTTTATTTCTCATTTACCTTAGTGGCTGCAAGTTATGGCATGAATTTACCGTCGTATTGTTTAATATTGAATAAAATGACAAATTTTTTTCATTGCTGAGGCCACGTTTGACGACGTAATCTCCAAGTGCGTTACTGAAAACATGAGTCTTCTTTAAGTTATTCCGACTTATCCACTCTTAAGGCCTTTAATATTGTTCAATGATGATTAAGCCAAATCCATAATGATTAATAATAATATGACATCACTGTATTGAGTTTTTACCGGAGTATTCACGAGCATTACTCCGCTAGAAAGTGTTGTGTCATGGCAAGGTTCTATATCACTGATTACTTTAATTCAATTTATCTCTTAAATTGTTATATTCCAGCTGCGGTACGACTTTTAATCTCAGAACTCGTTGTTAATTTAATTATATTCATATCCAGGTGGGTGCTCCTGATGGAGAACAGTTCATCGCCTCAATGCCCGCCAAATTCGGCCGCCATGTTCACGTGAGACGACGCGGCTTCGTCGTGACTGAAGCCATCCTGAAGGGGAAGAAGGTCAAGGCAGAGATTGTGCGCATCCTGCAACGCAATCAAATAAAACATTTCCATCAGGTCGGGGTCTGGCCCGAGGCCTTCAAGTCCACAGTCTACATCGACAACTCTTTCGCTGCGCAGAAGAGGTATCGACTTACGAACGAAAGTGACCGCGGTGTTGTGCACGGTGAAAAATATTTCTTTATGGATGGGGACGACTGCCGGCCGGTGATGAAGAATAAGGAGCAAGATTTTGTTTACGGAGTGACCACATCATTTGATGAGTTAAGACTCGATGTTGACTCTCGCATTGAACCCAACTATAACAAGAAGGCCGTCACGTTTGTGATCACTGCGGATTCAGATGATAATGGCCATAAAGAACAAGGGTTTAGGGAAGAGAGCGATAATGAAGGAAGAAATGATGATGAAAGGAGCTGCATTGATGATGGAAGCAGTGATGAAAAAGAAAACAGCGATCGTCAGGAAAGCAGCGATGAAGAGGAAAGCAGCGATGATGAAGAAAGCTGCGATTATGGAGAAATCAACGATGAAGAAGTAAACGAAGAAGACTCAACTAAAAAGTACTCTTACTCCACGAATATAAGTACAGCGACGGTTTTAGAGGCAGGTTCTGGGCGAGCGGGCGCTGCCTTCAGCTTCGGATCCTTCCGTCCGAGAACTTGAGGTCTTCGTCTAGTGAACACTTCACCTGGGAACTCTCTTTGTATTATATGATATTTCATTGGTATAGTATTTAGTGTGCGCAGAGTTTCGTCGTGGGATAGACTAGTGAGGGGGCAACCTCAGTTTGCTAAAGTTTCATTTCAATGATCATTTGTTATGATAATTTTTGTCACCAACATCGACTAGGGTTTCTTTCTATTCAACGCTCAACCAATCCTGTCAATAAGCTTAGTGTTCTCCGTTCATTGAAATTCTATAGGGGATATTCAGGTTTTTGATTGATAGTTTTTATATTTATTCGAAATATAGTGTAATCTGATTAGGGTTTTCCTTCAAATTCATATTTCCCTTTACAGTCCTGTGATGTTTTGCACCATAACATCAGATGATTATTAAAAAAACACAACATGAAACAATCTTTCTCTTCGATCCCAATAATCAAGATGCGTTTCAACACAATCCTATCGGTAACTTTCACATATACTTTGTCAACTATTTTTTAGTTCTCTGATAACATCATTTATAACTATCGTATCCATTTCTGCTTAAAGTGATGCGTATGAACATAATTATTTTCTTTTATTTAAAGTCTCGATATATTTCTGATTCCAATCATTTTTGCCGTACTATGTATATAGAATGACAAAGCAGAGTTGTAGATAATATGTGCGCGTAACATGATCATGAATAAGCAACATGAAATGAAGTGGAAAATAGTTTAAAGATAGGAAAGTTGATGAGTGAAAAAATGAACAGTAATTTAATGTTTCTCAGCATTGAAAAAATTGCAGATAATTTTTGACGGGATGTATAAACAAAATAAATAAATTTACTTCTTACAATACAGAAAAACAGTATATTCTACGCAAAAATCCGTAGTTAATTTGTTTATATACGCGGTTAGGGATAAGTTGGCGTGAATGAAAAGGAAAGCCGCTATATGGCATATGTGATAGGCAAAAACGCGGGCTTCATGTTTTAATATTAGTTTCATTTAAAGATTTTTAAGCTCGCAATTTACATTAATTTCAAAGGTTCAGCATGACATCGGATAATGTTAACATCGAGTTAGATCCAAATTCTAACATATATTTTTAAAATTTTAATAGAGCAAAGTAAAGCAAAGTAAGAAATTCAGATGTAAACGGCACTTACACAAACGAAAGTATATTGGTTAGCATCAGATGCACTTGCAGATAATGTAATTCACGATCCAGTGGAACAACTTTCAAATAATTTAGCCGGTTTGTGTAAGTTACACCCGAGGGAACCCCATATCTTTGGGACACCCGGGGCTTTTGTATGGGGCCAGCAGGAGGAGATCTGCCATCCGGGGGATCAATGGGACTTTTTATGAACCCAACAGAAAGCCACCAGCCGGCAGAACCAACAGAGTTCAATACCCCAACAGGAAAGCCCGCAGCCTGGCGGAACAAACAAGACTCAAGTCTGATCCCAACAGAAGGTCTTGTTCCTATCAAAATAGGGCCCGCGGTTATAGGAGCCCTAGGCCAGGAGCCAAAGGGCCCTAGAGGGGCCCTTTGGCTCCTGGCCCTAAACGGGCCAGAAGCCAAAAAAAGGGGACCCGAGGCCAGGAGCCCCCATCAAAATTGGTGGACCCCAGGGGCCACACTACCAGAAAATGTTAATAGTTATAACAACTACGGCAGCCAATCAGCTAAGTAAGGACGGCTTTTCAAGCTAAACCTACCAATCACATACGAGAAATTGTCCGCTACGTGAACTAAAGCCGCAACGTGTACGTAGGCCGCTTCGCGTACCTAGGCCGCGTCGTGTACTTAGGCCGCTATGTGTATACTTAGGACGCTGCGTGTACTTAGGCCACTTAGCGTAATTAGGCCGCTACTTGTAAATACAGTATATAGGTCACTATGTGTCTTCAAGCTATTTGTTACAGTATGGCCCCAGGTAGTTGATATTCTGTCAGGCTACTTTACCATTAGTATTATTGATTACTACTTTACCATTAGTATTATTGATATTGATTCGTAATTTCAGTGATGTGGTTAAGATATATGATTAAAAGAAAAAAAACGTTAGTAGACCATGGATATATGGCCCATGTTGCCAAAATATAATGTATATTCAAGGTTAAAAAAATAATTACAAAAGATCAATTGCAAACAAACTGAACTGCAGTACAGACGTAGCATATATACATATAAGGTAAAAATGTGCGTTAAATAACCTAAGAAAGTATAGACAATAGAGCTCTGTAGATCTTGAGCCGCCTACACACAAACACAAATGATGAAAATTAATAACAATTATATAAATATTTGTACACAATGAATGTGAAAGTAATGTTGTTTATTGTCAGGAGGCCATAGCTTCGGTTTTTCTGCCCTCGCAAGCTGATGGCAAGTGAGTACACATTTCATTTCACGTATTACGTGAGCCCATTTTGATGACATCTAACATATATAGCAAAAAAATACACTGAAATATTGTGGGACGATTGATTTTTCTAGAATTTATGCTATGAATACAAGAGTTTATTGTCCAGGATTTCTTAGAGTTTTTTAAAGCTCACCGTAAGTATATACAGTATATGTCCGTGGCATCTTCCACTTAGAAAAATAAATTCTCATATTGTCCAAATAGACACACTTCCTGCACTAGCACTCATATATACGTCCTTTAGCTGGACCACACTGTGTCAGGATGACATACACAACGGAAAAACATCATAGTTATTTTTAGAATTTATTTGTGTAAAATTGCCAATCTTTTACCGAATGTCACGGAAGACTACATTCAACATTCTACGCCTACATTGCATTTTTCGTTACAGTTTCTCCTACAAATGGATGTAGATTGTATATCTAATTCACTGCAGTATTTGCATCGTTGTATCTGCAGTCTGGCAGAGTATTTATATGAAGCATGGGGATTTTTGAGACATTTTCCCCACAGTGGCACATTTGTGTGGGACTTTCCCCACGCGTTGAAGGAACCACGTAATCGGGGATTAATTGTGGGTCGATTTTGGAAGGATGACTTGAGGTCCCCCAAAACTCCCCCAGCGGGATGAGGTCTGGGGTTGCGAGGAGGGGGTGAGGGGCCCAGGCAGGGGTGCAGTGAGGGGACCTGTGTGGGGACCTGTGTGGAGCCCCTGAGGCGCAGAATATCCCCAGCAGAGCCCCACACACGCAGGCACTGAGCGCCCCTGCGAACGCCAGCGTCTGTGGCGACACGAAACATTCACTAATGTTATATTTATTAGCTATTCATTTATTGAAGCATGATGAACATTCATCGGGTTCTTAAAGTATTATGACCGAAAATATTCGTTTCAAATGCATGGAACCAATAAATTTATAAATTTAAATAATATAAGTTAAGGTTTAATAAATCAAATTATAAGTTTGTTACAACCGCAATGTGTAAAATTCACTTAAGGAATTTGATTAATTAAAAGACGATGTATCCTCAAAATGCAGATGTTTTCTACTTTTTACAAAATAAATGAAGAGGATTAAGAGAGATAAGAAGAGTTCTAGTCGCTAGATTGAAGTTAAAGGTTATATCACCGCAACTGTGGCAACACTGAGGCTGTCATGCAGTATTGCCGCCGCTGCCAGTGACGAGAAACCCGCTAGCAGACCGAGCCCCAGCAATATCTGGCAACACTGATGAACCGCGCGGTGGTAACACCGAAGATGGGGGGAGGAGGGAGGAAGTGGGGTTGCCATCTGCAAGTATAACATGAAGTTAGCGATAATTAATGAAGAAAATCACATTTATTATAACTAGACACGATCAAAATGTGATAAATATTAGTAAGAGAATTGAGCACCAAATTGCGAGCGATGCATTTTGGTGAATTTTTATAGCTTTGAAAATCTAATTTGAAATAATTTTTCTAAATATTGCAAGCCATATTCATGAATTGTATACGGCAACCGGAAATATCGTCTATCGGTGTTCAACATATATTTTGTCTCTTCGCTTGTGCGAGGCTGGTCAAATGAGCTATCTTATAAATAAATAAAAATATAACTCAGTACTCACTGCAGTGAGTGACAGAGAGCGCATTTTCTCGTCGACTAAAACGTGAAGTCACGGACAGACAGACAGACGGACAGACGGACGGACTAAATCACCAAAATGAACTAAAAATCACATCGCAGGTTACATTCGGCCTTGATGGCAGAGTGCCTACATTTAAATTCGAATGCAATTTATTACTTTATATTTACCCGATACTTGTAGAGAATAGATCAAACAGTTAATTTCCTCTTAACTATCATGCCGATTAACTATCGAATACAGACGCAAACTCAGCAACATCGTGAACTAGCGCTTGAGTGTCGCAACTGTCCGATGGTCATTACACTCAAACAATAATTTCGGGAAAATTAGTCATTTCTAGAGTGACACTCCGACCCTGGAAATGATTATATTGAGCTCTAAAAATGTAAACACGCATAGTTTGATTTTTAATGCATTTTCTCATTTATGGAAAAAAGGCGCTATATATTGTGCTCGTCATGTCTGTTTGTCTGTCTGTCCGTCTGTCCGTCTGTCTGTCCATCTGTCCGTCTGTCCGTGACTTCACGTTTTCGTCGACGAGAAAATGCGCTCTCTGTCACTCACTGCAGTACTGAGTTATATTTTTCAATTTTCTTATGATCATCTAATAATGAAGATGATATGAAAGAGATTAGAAATTTGAAATACTAAACTAAAATCTTTTTACACTAAAAATCTTTTTGTTATGATTTTGCCGCTTTGTGACATACAAATGGTCTATGGATTTTCATTGACTTTTCCATACGAATATTATTTTTTCTCATTCTTCACATTTTCAAACGGCCCTCAAATCACGAAGGAATCAACTTAGAGGTCAATAATTTTGCACATATCGTTTACTTGTGCACTTCCGCAACTTTTCCGCTCCATTTGAAAATACAAATATTTGAAAAAATGCACTACCCAACTTGTCAAAGACATATCTGATCAAGAACCAAATATATTCAGAAATTTTTACATAGTGAATAACATAGAAGGATATAAAAATTAATATTTT
Organism: Hyalella azteca; assembly: GCF_000764305.2. Lineage (NCBI taxonomy): Eukaryota > Metazoa > Arthropoda > Malacostraca > Amphipoda > Hyalellidae > Hyalella > Hyalella azteca. Next base: position 29,187 of record NW_025940677.1, read on the forward strand.
GTTTGTTGGTTTAGTGTGTAGTCTGTAGTGCTACGTCGCGTTGTCTGCAGGCTATTTATAACGCGATGATGAGGGCGGCAGACTCTTTCCTAGAGGTGCTCCCAGCTACCTTATCTTCATTTTAACGCAATTTATGTGATAATCATTGACTGATAATGAACGAAATCACCTGGTATAGTAATAAAAAATTAATAAAATACGAATAATATAACAAATAATCGCATTAGACATGTTATAACATAACAGAATTGCTTAGACGCTAAAACATCACTCACATTTTCCGATTTGAATTAGCATACTTTTGCAGTGTTATTTTTCTCTCAGTGATTTGATAAAAAAACATGTGTCCAATATTTTTCACGAAGCGGACCGAAAAATAAACAGGAAAACACTCCTGCTTAATGTTTATATTATATTTGGAACTCCGTCCCACAATAAATTAATATTTTGTCCAAATTTTGGTTTGCAGTCTCATCATCGGACAGCTTTTCTACAGAGAACAGCAGTAGCGAATGATTTCTATGCTGAATATAATGAATTTTCAATTATAGTTTTATATCTAGTTGGAGCAAATATACATCTTATATTTCGCAATAAAAATATAAATCCTTGAAATAAATCTAAAAAGTTTCACGAACAACCCACGGCGGAAGCCTCGTACACACTAGTGTCTCAAGAAAACTTCGCTCAGGCATCAGACGAAACGTTTTGGTGCTCACATCTCATTGGTTAGTCTGCTGAGGGTTGAGAACTGCACGCTGAGGGAACCGCGCGAATTCACTTGGCAGCTGAGGGTTGCGAATAGAATAGAAGTGTCGGCGTTGAAGACATAGGCCCATGACATAGATCTTGGTTTTTCTACTTGAGTTTCCAGTCCGAATTTGAAAGGCTTCTGTATAAACAAACGGATAAATTTAAGATCCACAATTGAATATTTGTACTAAATCGTCATTTCAGCAGAAGCAACTTGGATGAGCTGAAGAAACAGTTAAAGCTTACGGCGTTTCAACTCATTACAAACAAATTTATGCATTGTAACTTTCACAATGATACCTACACTTATATCAACACTACTGAGTTGTTATTGTAATTGCTGATCTTCTGCTATAAGGGTGTACCAGAGGTTACAGTTCAGAGTACCAAGATTCGAGCAAAGAGTTGCGGGTTCGATTCCAGCCCTCTTTGACAGTTTTTGGTCAAATCGGCAATGCAGCCGAGCATTTAGGCACAGCAGAAGTGGAGCATTGACTTGCGTGTGCGAGACCGCAACAAGCTCACATACAATGGACATTCCCTCAGTCACGTTTCTATGCGTCGGTTATTTTACTTAAATTTTCAGACCTACCATTATTTTATATCTTTACTAAGGTATATCACATGTGAAATGTATTAATGCAAAATTCATTGTCATATATATCGTCAAAATGTATTGAAATTGTGAAAAGTATCCTTTATTATGAATATTTTGCTATGCGCAAAATTCATTGCGAACCTAAGGGGATAGTTTAACAGATTTTCAGGAATTATGAAATGAAAAAAATGTACCGCTGATGCTCGGGATGAGGATTTTGTCGTACCAAACTTCCGGCTTTTAGAATTTATTGTTTCACATGTGCTTACTTATGGAGTAGCGTTGTAAATGTTGTCGGTGCCGGTAGTAGAAGAACTATCGAATGCCAATCCCGCATGAAGCTTGTCAAGCAGGCAAAGAAAGCTGAAAAATAGAGTACTTTTATTTTAAGTCATCGCCAGATCTTCCATGTTTCGTTTAAAGTCTCCTGTAACCAAAGTTGCCGTTGGCTGGTAAGTTTAATTCCTATTTCCTCGTCTCAACAGTCCACACCAAATAACTAGGATTAACTAATAACTAAATAAGGGACAGATGCAGTAAATTACTCTGCCTGACAGGCATAGTGGCAAAGCAGACTGCAGAGAGTTTTTTAGACTCTCCTTCAAGTTCAGTTTTGAGTCCTATAAGTAGACCAGCAAAGTATCAGGGATACCAGCACCATCATACACAACTAACACAAGATATTGGTTTAAATCTTGAGTAAATGGGAAAATTAAAAATAAACTGATTCTAAAAAATCACTGGTTTGCCACTATGCTGACAGGACTGAAATTTTTCTACTTGTTTCTGAAATCTTGCGGCTCCAACGTGACAAAATTTTTATACAATTGGAATCTTGCAGCCCAATTGTGCACTTTTGTTAACAATTAGGTAGGAGGTAGCTAATTAATCTGACAGAAATCTCGCCGTTCTGGAAATGGCAGGAAAGTTCTAATTGCAGCCCTAAAGGTAGATGTTTTCCATGTTTGCTCTGCCAACTGCCATGGCATAAAAATGTTATTATCCTAGGCAAGTCAGGAAAAGATCTACTCTGTGAGCCGCGACTGGATTTTTTGAGCCGCGAAATAATGAATTTTCAAGCCGTAAGTCTATTTCTCAAGCACGCTGGCTTGCCCTTCCATCACACGTCACGTGACCCATTTCGGAGCCGCGACATTTCTAAATCAATATATTTTACCTGACTTCCGAGCCGCGAGATTTCAAACATACATATAAATGGGAGATCTCGGGCCGCGAAATTTCCGTTAAAAGTAGATGTATTCCACCCCTGATCCTAGGTACATCCAAAGTCCAAACTAATTTAATTTATTGAAATATTGTAAAACTAAAAATAGTGTCATATACTTTGGTTTTTTTCTTTAAATGTAACATAAAGGAAGTCAATGAATCATACATTAATATTCTCAGCAAATCCTGGAAAAAATGTCAAAAAGTCATATTTTTTAAAAGTATGTAGCCTACTTCTGTTGAAGTGCTAAGGTCTATAGTAAAAAAAATATTTTCCATATCAAAGAACTTTGCTGAAAAAAGTTGTAGAGAGGTTATGGCTTTAAAACTTTATTGATAGAATTTTGGCACCTCAATCCTATACAGATTGCGGTGCCTCAATCTTTCTCCAAAATATATGATGGTTTTCACTAAAATATTCCTTTCTGTTTCAGATATGTTTTTCTAATTTTTTTATAGTGAATTTACTTTACCAAATTAAAATGGTGCTAAATTACAAGCCATCCTGTCACCTGTAAGCTTTCAGATAAAGAAGAAATGCTTTACGGCTGCTGAAATGCCAAACTCGGGATGTTGTATGTTTTTGGGAAATTTTCCCTCACATAACGAGTTTTTGGAAGTCATAGGTTTGCGCAGTTTGCACAAAATCGTCTAAATATTTTCTCTTTGCGCAGGTGTTTGCGCAATCCCGGCTATCAATTCTATGCCACGCAAGAGCAGTTTGTTGAGGAACAGACAAAATACTCCGTACAGTATGCTTTTAATTATCCTTCAATAATATATGATTTTCCTTGGAACGGAAATTTGGTGAATGAAAAATCTAGAACTTTATTTTAGAAGAAATTTTCTTCGAATGCATATGGTAAGGCCATCTGTTTAAAAGTCGCAGTTTACAATTACTGTAGGTTCTGTATCCAATAAGTGGAGTGTCAGATTTAAGCTGTACTATATGTCTTGCATTTTATTAGTGTTGGTTCAAATCGTGTAGTTGATATAAACTTAAATGACCAACAAAATATAACTTTTTAATAGGGAGATTCCATGTTTATTAAACTACAAGTAATGATCTTTATTTAATTATAGCCATGTTGAAATGTTTTTTTTTTTTTTTGAAGCCCGCTTTTAGATCATTAAAGCTTTTATCTACATCCTTATATTGTTAGTGACTATCGCCGCTGCCAGCAGGTCTTAAAATTTAAATGTTTAATAGACACAAGTTTGTATGAATAATGCCATTCAATATCATTAGCTACATTACATTAAGGGTGAAACATGGGAATGGCAATGATAAGTTCATCTGAAGCAACCTGTACGAAATTAGCATCAAACAAGCAAACAGATGTCATGCCAACCGGAACTTGACCACCGCAGCAGAGAGTACCGGTATCTTATGCAGCTAATGAATTTCAAAAACTTTGCTAGAAAAGAGATTGTTGAATTTTAGAAAAAAGGTGGGATAATTCAATGAAGTCTGGTGGCAGAACTGCAATCTTGATAGTTCACTGCGATTCGTGCTATGATAACCTACCGTATGTAACAAAGTTCTTTCATATTATAGTTCTAATTTTTTCACATTCAAAGTATACCACATGACATAACATGATGCGCCCAGATTTGGAAACCATAATTGCTCAAAAGAAGCAAAGAAAAAACGATAGACCATGGACTTATCATTCAGGAGATATCAAAGATATTCAATCAAATTCCAGACCCAATCAACATTGAAGATATTGGCAACCCATCCCTGAATGAAAAGACCATCCTGACCAAATGTTTAACTTGCAATCAACTTTTCCTTAATAGTTTTAGGGAATGCTGGCATTTGGACTATCTGACTTCACTTCATGGAAGATCTAAGTCCAGCAATGTAACTTCTAGTACGTAATACTGTTGAGATAAGAAATACCCATTGTACAAATTCATAGCGATCACCCTTGTGTATTTGGGAAATTAGAAACAGTAATTCCTTTGATTGTCGGTAACGATAACCTTATTCGTTCTGGAGAAGTAGTTACAGACTCTGGAAGAGAATTTTGCATAGATCACGAGATCAGTTTCTTCATGAATATTTTGTATTACATAGTCTAATTATGCTCTATAATTATGCTGTATTGACTTGATTTGTATTGTCCATTTATGCACATTGTTATTAGGTATTGATCATGTCTATTTTGCCGGCCGAGAGGATGTTGGGGAAAGTAGTCCTGACGTTGGCATACAGGTTTGTACTGTTGATGTACAGATTTGTGCCTTACTTGCCACAACCAGTCAATCATTAGAAGGCACTGATGGCACATCTTGAGCAATGTTGCTTTCTTTAGTTCTGTGATTCATGTCCGCTCAAATTCTGATCTATGAAAGAATCTTCCTACCTGGGTTGATGCCTTAACAATCTAGTCAATTCATATCCAACCGCAACAAAGTGCGGATATACGTTCATGGTTACTGTGTGTGATAGGGTTGCTGCACATCCATATTTGAACTATTTTGGCCTTTTAGGAGTGCTGCTGCCCACGGCGCATTTTTTACTGACATAGTATGGCGCAGAATAATGAAATGACAATATAAATTCCTGTGCACCTGGCACATCTTCCTGACCATTGCTGAAATGAAGCTTGCTGTGGACAAGGTCATTGTCAATGCTTAATGGCACAGTAATATCAGATACAGTAATATCACATCAATAATATGTTAATGTATGGATATGGTTATATCATATCAGAAAGGAAGAACAGGTAAAAATCACAGAAAATTTCATCTATTCTACATCTGTCATCTACAAAGGAAGAGGAGGACTTCTGAGTACTGTTAGTAATGGATGAGTGCACCCTGCATGCTTCAAACGTTTTTTAAAATCAAGTTTTATTTCAAGTGTCCCAGATTACCATTACCCAATTCCCAAGGAACAATTTGGGACGCTCTTATTTTGTGTCTAGCACCTTTTGAATAGCATATGGAATTTTTCTGGAGATGCCATACAATAGCCCTTGCAAAGACCTTTAAGGGGAGCGTCTAGGGTAAAATTTTGGATTTCGGCTTTTCCGGTTTTTAGTCTCATCTTAAAGCTGACATTCTGATCTATCCAACGGTACCAAAACCATCTCTGTACGTTGATTTATGCGTTCACGACAGATCATGAAAGGGAGGGGGGTGGGGTAGTTCTTCAACAAATAGAATGGGAGGAAATTCGCTGCGAGCACCTTAAATAGAGTGTCTGCTTGAAGTGCACCTTAGTTACCCGCCTAGCGTCGTATGAGGAGGTGTGCATGCAGTTGCTCCCACCATCCTTGACTGGAATCAAGCTCCAGTAACGTTTAGTTTTGTATCCGTGCTACATTGAGTGCCTATTCCGATGCGCGCGGGACTTTGACGGGCTGTACTGAAAAGTTAACTTATTGTCACTGCAAACCTATCTCCTCCTAGAGTTTTTAAGCTACAACAATGAGACATATACCATTCGATGCGCAACAAAATTATCTAGAACGTAACATGGGCATTTTTCTAATTTCATTATAGTTTGGATTTTATTCCGCAAAAGGGGTGGTAGCGGGGGGAAAATCGAAAAATTTGTGAAAAATTTACGAAAAATGCTCCCACACCCACAAAAATGAGAAATCCTAAAAACCCTCGTGTTGCGTTTTAGATATGGTCTTTACGCATCGAATGATATGTGTCTCAATGTTGTAGCTTGAAAATCCTAGGAGGAGATAGATTTCTACGGTACCCCCTTTTTTGGCTGTTTTCTAAGAATTTCACGTTTTCTTTCATTTTTTCGAAAAATTCACACGAACAAAAATGTCATAGAATTCTATTTTACATATGTGTACCAAGTTTCAGAGTGATCCGTTTGTACGTAAATAGCCGAGATAAATTTTACCCTAGACACTCCCCTTAAAATGAGCTTACACTCGTTTATAAAATGTTTCATGGTAAGAAGTTGTTAACAAAAAATGCTTGAACCATCCCTTATTTTCCTGTTTGACAGCACTTTTGGTTGTTCAGCATAGCACAGATGCATGGTGAAGTACATTTGTAACTAACACTTTGTATTGCAGGATTCCATTGCTTTGGGAGCCAAATGATAGTGTTATGTTTATTTGTAGACATGTGTGTTTAATATTTATTACATGTATTTATTTCATCACCTTTATTTTCATAATTTTCAGATATTCTCATTGTCGTACATTTTAAGTTAAGATCATTGTTTTCTGAGTTGATGGAATGTCATTTTCAAGGTTGAATCCTTGCTTTTATTAAATAGGATTTTTATGTGCAGGGTATTGGTGATTGCTGCTGGTATAGGGTCTTTTGCTTTGGCCAAGACATCGGTCATCCAACAGCGCAAAGAAAATAAGAAAGTTCGTGAACGGATAATGAGAGCTGTTGAAAGAGCTGGTGAAGAATCCTCGAAATCTGGTTGAGTTTTAAAGAATTCACAAGGTAATTTGTCAACACTTTTACTTAGTAATTCACTTTACTAGCATGACTTATCACTGCCAAAGGCATACAGTAACTTTTCACTGGGTGTACCGTATTGAATATTTAATCTAAACTGAGAGGATTTGTGGCAGATGTAATAGATAATATCTACCAACTGGATTGTAGCCATTGATGTCCAAATTATTGGAGCACTCGTGAATATAGGTATTTAATCTGTATATGATTAGGTATATTATAGCTAGCTTTTCGCCTTTCTTCCACTTATGAGGTAGATTTGTACTCAATAAAGTACCTACAGGAGACATTTCAGAATATTCCAATATAGAAGATCTTTTAAATGAAACCAAAAGCCTCCAGACTTGTTATATTCAGAATCTATGTTATTTTTTATACCTACCTATTCAAGTCATAAATGCTACCTACATATTTCAAACATTTAATGGGTCATGCACCAACTTGTTTGATGAAGTCTGCCTGGTATCTCATTAGGCTTCTCAATGAGGTCTCTGCACTCTGGATCTAATTCAGAACCGTTTCTATGATAAAACATTTAATGAGCTGGTTCAATGATAGGCACCATAGCACCAGATTACTCCTTCTGTATTGAGGCATGGAGAACACTATTTTTATTCACTTCTCCATGTCATGTATACATAACATCTGCATCAACTGACAGTTGGTAAAATTCATGTGGTATATATAATATATACTATATATCATTGTAATATTGGCAGCATAAATAAGTTGAATGATATCAGTACCAGGGTATGCATAATTAATTACATGTATTACAATCATCTATGTACAGAAGCTAATTGTGATCTGTTTTTTCAGGTTATTCCTTCGATTGTGAAGAGCAAAGATACAGAGAATAAGTGATGGCAAACTTAGCAGGCATGACGGCCGACCAGATGAGGCTGGTGCAGGACCTTGAGGTGGAGATGATGTCCGACATGTACACGCGCATGACCAACGCATGCCACGCCAAGTGCATCCCCAGCAAGTTTAAGGATGCTGAACTGGGCAAGGGCGAGGCTGTGTGCATTGACAGGTGATGTGGTGGCTGGGCAAGGGGGAGGCCGTGTGCATTGACAGGTGATGTGGTGGCTGGGCAAGGGGGAGGCTGTGTGCATTGACAGGTGATTTGGTTGTTATTGTTGTTAGTTGCGACCATCACACTCGCCGGGGGGGAGGCTCTGGTGGCGGGCGGGGGGCCGGAACCGGAAGAGGGGGGAGGTGGGCGAAGGCAGGGAGGGTGNGCGGTGTGCATTGACAGGTGATGTGGTGGCTGGGCAAGGGGGAGGCGGTGTGCATTGACAGGTGATGTGGTGGCTGGGCAAGGGGGAGGCGGTGTGCATTGACAGGTGATGTGGTGGCTGGGCAAGGGGGAGGCGGTGTGCATTGACAGGTGATGTGGTGGCTGGGCAAGGGGGAGGCGGTGTGCATTGACAGGTGATGTGGTGGCTGGGCAAGGGGGAGGCGGTGTGCATTGACAGGTGATGTGGTGGCTGGGCAAGGGGGAGGCGGTGTGCATTGACAGGTGATGTGGTGGCTGGGCAAGGGGGAGGCCGTGTGCATTGACAGGTGATGTGGCAACTCAATGTAACTTCAAAACTTACCCAATCCTGGCTGAAGCAGTTCATAATTATGATGCCAGTTGGAGGATGCACATGAATGATGACCAATAAACCAATTACGTTAGTGCCCCGGTTTATTATATCAAATTATCCAAATTTTGCAACACCGGTAATTTTTGGCGCGTGGTTGCACAGCACTGCTAGGCAATGCCTTCCTCCTGTAGTTATCTCCAACTAAGCTTATTGTAACGAGTTGCAGTTCCATTGCAAATCTTTGTAAATATTAAACGTTATTATTTCAAGCTTTTCTTCAGAAATTAACTAGTCATAATTTATTTGTCATTTTTTCAGATGTGTTGCAAAATATTGGGAAATCCACGAGCAAGTTGGGCGCAAGCTGCAGTCGCTGAGCAACCTTGACGAGGAGACCATGAAGAAGCTTCAGGAACAACAGAAGTCTCTGACTGGGGCGTCCTGAGGCCTCATGAGTCATCCTTAGGCATTTTGAGGGTCCTACGATGTCCTGAGGCATCCTGAGGGGTGCTAAGATGTCCTGAGGCGTCCTGTGGCATCCTGAGGCATTTTGAGGGTTCTTGAGGCGTCGTGAGGCATCCTGAGGCACTTAATACTGTTGTGTTCGCTGTGTCTGCGTACATTAAGAAAAATTAGTGAAAATTTGTCCATATAGTTATGTACGTAGTGATGCATCTAATGCCTAGGATGGGTAATTCTTACCCAGTAAAAGGGTGTATCAGTGCTGCATTCGCTCTTTAAATCTAGAATTCAAATTTGAATTTAATATTCGAAACGTATCAGTGCTGCGTTCGCTTTTTAAATTTAATTTTCGAATTTGAATTTAATATTCAAATTTTACTCCTGCTGTGCGTTTGAAAGTGTATCACTAAATGGACTATATGATTTGTCATTGTGAGTGCAGTTGTAGCGGCAAGCTAGAGATTCTAACGGCTGGTTTTCTCATTTAGTCTCTCAAACGATCGTTCATCTATATACGATTCCGGTGGCGAATCTGTTTGAATGGCTAAATATTCAGAAAATTCGCCCTTGCTAGAAAGCTTTAGCTTTGCTTTACAAACTTGCTGCTAAGTCCGTTTCGTGTGTCCGTGTCAAGAACATTCTCTTGTAACTAGTTAGTTTGTACGGCCTCCAGTTATTGTACATAATTAAACTTTTGTTATAATTTACACTTATCTTGTTACTTCAAACAACCTTTAATAGGATAATTGAACTTGAAATAATTCAAACTTCCAAAATGCCTGAACAGTGAACTGCTGTTACATGCTGTGCCGCATGGTGCAGAGAACAGTGTTGACCTGTTCTCTCCTTATCAACTTCGTTCTGTTGGCACGAAGTTTATTGCACATTCTCGCTCGTGTAAAGCTTCAAAGGACGCCATGAATTTTCCTTGGTTATCTTCACGCGGTATTATTTATTTTAAACTCCATTAACCATTATTCATTCTATGCTATCCTCAATAAATATTGATTTTTTCTTGTCATCAATCATATAAAATTTTTTTTGCTCGAAATGTGCAACAACGATCCAAGTCCCAACACCTGCAGCACCAGATGCACTCCTGCAAAAGGCATCATAAAGAAAGCAGAGTTTATAAGCACGCAATTTTTTTCACTTCGTATATTCAGTGCACTTAATGTAAACTCACATTAATTCTGGAATTTCATGCCCGAATATTAATGAATCAAGTAATTTCAATCCATCCAAAGTTATGCTCGATAGAAGTACGTATATAGTTTGTACTATTCCCGGCTTTGTTTAAAATTAAATAGTTTGTACTGTTCCCGGCTTTGGTGGCGGTTCTTGATCCTAACTTTGAAGGGTCTGGTAGAATTTATTGTAATTGCCGTATTGACCGACGGTTGGGAGTGTAGACGGAGGAAGAACCTTACTAAATGACTAAATATTATCTTCATTAATGACCTTAGACTATTTATGTTAGAGTTTGATCCCTCGTAATGGAAAGAAAGTGTCTTTAATCGACGATTGGAAACAAATTATTTACGCTTTTAATTCTATGCCTGGTAAAACCGGCAACTTGCCTGCTGGTTTTTGTACAGTTAAAGTAATTGTGTACACGAAGGAATATGGGCGGCCTAAACCTTGTACATTTTTAAATACGCCATCATTATTCCTTGTGTCTCTGCACTGAGGTACTGCACTGTCTCTGCACTGAGGTACTGCACTGTCTCTGCACTGCGGTACTGCACTGAGGTGCTGCACTGTCTCTGCACTGCAGTACTGCACTGAGGTGCTGCACTGTCTCTGCACTGCAGTACTGCACTGAGGTGCTGCACTGTCTCTGCACTGAGGTGCTGCACTGTCTCTGCACTGCGGTACTGCACTGTCTCTGCACTCGTAGGCCGCAGGGGGTGGGGGGGCTCTCTCCCCCACGGGGGGATCAGGACGCCCCCCCGGACCCCGAGTCATGTATATGATAATTATTCATTTATTAAAATAAATTAATTAACAAGATGCGATGAAATGTGGTGGAGAAATCAGTTGGTCAAATTGTCCAAGTATAGACACTTACTGCATGTAAGACTAATACGTTCTTCCACCGACTCGGTCAGGATGGCGCATACATTGGAGAACGTGCATTGATATATAGACCAAGTCTTACTAATTTTTATGCGTATAGACTACGTCACTTTTGGACAAGGTCTCACTAATTTTTATGCGTATATAGACTACGCCAGTTTTGGACAAGGTCTCACTAATTTTTATGCGTATATAGACTACGTCAGTTTTGGACAAGGTCTCACTAATTTTTATGCGTATATAGACTACATCAGTTTTGGACAAGGTCTCACTAATTTTTATGCGTATATAAACTACGTCAGTTTTGGACAAGGTTTTACTAATTTTTATGCGTATATACTACGTCACTTCGGCATGAGCGTGCGATGTTATTTTCATAACGGCAGAGACTTGGGATTTTGTCTGAATATTGACGCACTTGCTGAAATATGTGAGTCATCCTAACCATGTTTGGCCCGGCATTATGTCGTATCAGAGCTACGCGCGGAAAAATTAGCGAATGTCATTTTCTACATTTAGCAAGTGTGAAAAGTAATGAATAAATTTTTCAATTTAAATTAATATTCGTGACTTAAAGTCGTCCCTAGTTATTTTATAGTCTTAGTTCACATTTTCCGACGCTATTGCTATTTAACGTATGAATTCATACAAATTCACAGCAATAATTGATATATTTTACTACTAGGTTAATCGTTACAGGTAATTAACTGCGCGACTTTATATATTGATGTAAAATTAACAAAAATATATTTTTATTCATATATTAATGTGAAATTTAAGAAAACTGCTAAGCAAAACTGCTTGAATACAAGATTACAGATTTAAAAGTTCAATGAATAATAAATTAGGAATAAATACAAGTTTCCTGGTATAATAGTTTGGGACAACTCTGCGTAGGATGTCTGAGTGTCATTTCGATGAGAAGAGTGGCATCGTAGAGTGCAGAGTGGCGTGGGGACGCTGGTGGCAGACTGTGGCTGAGGTCCATCTCGAGGTGAGTGGCAAACGAGGAAAACTCAGACAAACGAGGGGAACTTAGACAAACGAGGGGAACTCGGACAAGCGAGGGGAACTCGCACAAACGAGGGGAACTCGCACAAACGAGGGAAACTCGGACAAATGAGGGGAACTCGGACAAGCGAGGGGAACTCAGACAAACGAGGGGAACTCGCACAAACGAGGAGAACTCGGACAAATGAGGGGAACTCAGACAAACGAGGGGAACTCAGACAAACGAGGGGAACTCAGACAAACGAGGGGAACTCAGACAAACGAGGGGAACTCAGACAAACGAGGGGAACTCAGACAAA
>NW_025940677.1:42343-59195 GCF_000764305.2 Hyalella azteca
GCTGTCACCATCAATGTTGTCAGGAGCTGTCACCATCAATGTTGTCACGGGCTGTCACCATCAATGTTGTCAGGAGCTGTCACCATCAATGTTGTCACGGGCTGTCGCCATCAATGTTGTGAGGAGCTGTCACCATCAATGTTGTCACGGACTGTCACCATCAATGTTGTCACGGGTTCACAATCATAATCTTATCAATCACTATTTTTCCCCAGCCAAGGCAGTTATAGCTTGCTTCATACATCACATTTATCACCTTAACCTATAGCCGTAGACCAAAGATTCTTGTCATACTTCACCCTTGGAAGATTGAAGATAAGTTTTATTAAATTTTTTCATATAACATATATATAAAATATATTAACATGCCATATAAAATGTATATAAATGCATTCCAATTCTCCACATGCGCTGTGCTCAACATTGTCCTAGCCGCATCCTGCGCCCGTATCCTGCACTGCATTTCGTCACCATTAAAATAAAAATGAATAGACTTTTTCATTATCCTCTTCAACTTAGACTGTTTTCAGTTGAACTTACGAACTTTTGTTATACGAAGCGAAATCTCGATGATTGTGATGACCAAATACGGGAGCCACTGCCAAACACGAGAAAAGAATACTACACCATTGATAAGGCAGTATTGATACGGCACTAATGGTACGACACTAGTGATACGGCACTAATCTCAACGAACTGCAACATACTTAAATACTGGCATCAACTCCCGTAGACTTTTTCTTTGTAGGAACAAGTGCCCATTGACTTGATGACAAATGCACTTTGGTTGTTAGCTCTCATCGCCCGCGAAACAACCAACATCGCCCGCACTATATCTTTACACCATCGTTATAGATTATATCTAGCGAGGCTGGCAGTGTCGTGTATAGTGAGACTGACAGTGCCGTGTATAGTGAGACTGACAGTGCCGTGTATAGTGAGACTGACAGTGCCGTGTATAGTGAGGCTGACAGTGCCGTGTATAGTGAGGCTGCCGGTGCCGTGTATAGTGAGGCTGCCAGTGCCGTGTATAGTGAGGCTGACAGTGTCGTGTATAGTGAGGCTGACAGTGCCGTGTATAGTGAAGCTGACTGTGTCGTGTATAGTGAGGCTGCCGGTGCCGTGTATAGTGAGGCTGACAGTGCCGTGTATAGTGAGGCTGACAGTGTCGTGTATAGTGAGGCTGACAGTGCCGTGTATAGTGAAGCTGACTGTGTCGTGTATAGTGAGGCTGCCGGTGCCGTGTATAGTGAGGCTGACAGTGCCGTGTATAGTGAGGCTGCCGGTGCCGTCTACAAGTCAAGTAACAATTTTGAACATGATTCGATTTGTACATAAGCGACCAAAAAATATTTTTACAGCAAGCATACATGGCTTTGATAATTAAGTCGTTATTCGATCTAAAATAGCCTCGACTGACAACACGCGCACGCTTCTGGTGCGTTTCTTCTTAAGTATGAATTTGACATTTTGTGTTTTAAGTAAAGTTTTATACAATTCAAAAATTGCTTTTTATACGCCTGTCCCTCGCTGTTTGCTATATAGATCTCTGAAGTTAATTTTCAAATTATTCAAAGTTATTATGCAAATTTCTAATGTAGTTACAGGTTACAAATTAAAAGTAAAGACAGATAAATTAACGTCTATTGTAAACTTTCCGACTGGAACTAAAATCTGTTACCTCGGCCCCGGTCCCCCTCCCCCCGGCCCCCGAGGCCCCCGTCACCATGGCTCAGTGCTCAGGCAGACACGATGGTGGGAGGTTGTGTGCTGCGTGTCTGGCGCCGAGTCCAGCCAATCGTTCTAGTATTAATGTTGTCATCGCTGCAGTCAGTAGCTGAGCAGAAGGAACTTCTCCTGTGAGTATTTGGAAGTCTGACAGTGATCCATAATCATAATTAAGTAAAATAATCTCTGAAATAGAATATTTGTAGGTAAACAATGAACATTGATCGCGTTAGTATCGACTAGCGCCATGCGTCCATCCGCGTGTCGCCGATCCTTCTTCGTGTCACGACTCGACTTTATACTAGGTTTAGTAGAAATGTTGAGGCTAGTAAATAATATAACGTAAAATACATAGGAACGGTATTTTCTTGACACTAGAGATATGTGATCCTCAAGAGTTGTGAGTGGTAAGTGGTGTAGTGCCGTCACTGTTGATATCAATAGGTCCGGAATAATCAAAAGGCGGTATTGACGTATAGTTTATACGAGGGGGCTTCAGAAATTTCATGGAATATGGACATAACTGAAAATTCTATAAAAAATGTGATGCTAATGCGCCAGAAATATCCTGTATCAATGTTTTATAACGTGTTCTCGTATGAATCCTTAAATTGATGTGTTGTATAAAAGCAAAAACCGTTCATGCAACTTGGCATCTGCCGAAATTGAGGTCAGGTCAAACATCAAATTCATGGTGAAGCTTGGATAGAAGAACAACCAAATCATTTACTCTCTGGAACAAGTTTATGGTAACAGTGCCTCAGATAAATCAGTAATCTACAAATCTATAAAGTCGTTAGTCGTTCCGGAAGCGAAAGAGATGAGACGAAAGATGACCTCTGCATAGGCAGGCCACGCACATCAGTTTGTGTGGTAAACGTCGATGTTTTATAAATGATAGGCGAATTACCACCGAATCAGTAGCATACACCCACGACACCTCTGTGGGTTTCGCAGACACATTGTCGGTGGGTAGTTTGGGACTGAGCAAGTCCTCCCCTCGATTGATCCCAATACCGTAGCTCCCAGATTAGCAGGAATTAAATGCAGCTCTTTTTATAGAGATTATGAACATGTGGGACGAGAACCCACAATTTCCTCTCACGCGGATTGTGACTGGGGATGAAACATGGCTCCACCAGTACAATCCCGAGGGAAAACTCAGTCGAAGCAGTGGCTCTTCAGGAAGAAAGTGTGGTACCGTCAGAGAAAAATCTGAGCGATCAAGAGGGTAGGTTTCTGGAATGCTCAGGGAATCTCGTTTAAGTTAATTTCCTCGAGAACAGGAAAAATATTACAGCTGTTGAGATTTTGCTGATAGGATTTGAGAACACTGCCGATAAACGGCTTGTGAAGCAGCATCGGCGCGCACTCTCCCACCACGACATAGGTAGCACTCGCGCATGGCGCTTGGTTGACAGGTGATGGGAATTTCGATTTTAATTGGAAATAATTCGGCATCCTCCTTATTAGACCGACTGAGCCCCATCCGTCACGTCTTATTATTATTTTTAAAACTAAAAAAATCGTTTAAAGCTGCCAAGTTTTCATCAAGTGATGCCGCAAAAAGAGCTGCCGAAAGATGGTTCATATCGCATTACTTTCAAATTTACGCAGATTGACTTAATGCCTAGTAACAGCGTTCACAGAAATTTATGGACCTAGTTATAGCATATGCGCGAAAATAAAATTTATGACTTCTTTACTTTTTTCAAACTGTTTTTCCACAAACTTTTTGGAGACCCTTAATACAGACTTGATGTTTTTATTAGAGATTTTAAAAGTACTAATTTATTCCTGAAAATTACAATCTTATAAATTCATCTTGACAAATAACTTTGGTTGTGTATTGGTCATCCTAATTATAAAAATCTTTATCATGTCATGTATAAGTCAAGCTTATTGCACTTATGATGATCATTTATTACTAGATGGTTCGGCACTTTATGATAATTGTAACCATTGAAGCTGAGCGGAGACTATCGTGTTTGTGGCAGCCTGGGACAGGCGGGTGCCGACATCCGTCAGTGGCTGCTGGACGAGCATGGGAGGCACACGCGCTGGCAGACGCTCTCCGACCAGGTGCCCTGAACACTGCTCTTAATCATTCACTGTATGACACCTCAATACTGCTGCTCTATATGAACCATTCACTGCATCACCCCTCAATACTGCTGCTCTATATGAACCATTCACTGCATCACACCTCAATACTGCTCTATATGAACCTTTCACTGTATGACACCTCAATACTGCTGCTCTATACGAACCATTCACTGCATCACCCCTCAATACTGCTCTATATGAACCTTTCACTGTATGACACCTCAATACTGCTGCTCTATACGNCTGCAGACTACGTACAATAAAGCAAGTAGGTAACTACCTGCAGACTACGTACAATAAAGCAAGTAGGTAACTACCTGCAGACTACGTACAATAAAGCAAGTAGGTAACTAACTACCTGCAGACTACGCAGTGCTGCAGTCTTCACTATACAAACTTTTCATTCTTACATTCATTCGTTGTTCAATAATTTCCCGTCAATTCCTCTTCCTATATTTATTGTTCTAATTAAGTGTTCCTCGAGAACGCTTCACGTTCCGCTGTCACAATCAACCTCACTTATTATATTATTGTTACCAGCAGTTATTGGCTGGGCGGTGAACCTCTTTAGCTTCGTGCTTGCTTCTACGTTGAATTCTTACTTCTTTTGAACGCGGCGATTTAGCTTATATAGTATATAATATTTAGCTTATCTAGAATCTAGTAAATATTATCTAGTAAATTTTAACTTATTTTAATATATTATTATACATCAATACTATATATATTTAATATTACTGAAATATTGTTCATATTTATTCCATGTTAACCCAATTGTTCCCGTCACCTCCCCCCCCTCTTGACAAGGTCGGTGCCCCCCAGTTTGTTTACCCCCTCCCATCCCCTCAGCCCCCCAAGGAGAACAAAATATTCCTACGCATGGCGCCGGTGCCAAGCATTGTTTGTTTGCAGCCTCTCGAGTTTGTTTGTTTGTGTACAGGCGCGTGAAGTGGAGCCTTGATGTTCGTTTGAAGGGCGCTGCCCTTCAAGCTTCCGTCGCCCTTCAAACAGTCCGTCCCTTTGGCGTCTGTTTGCTGGCTTGGTGCTGAGTTTAGCGTCTGTTTGCTGCTTGGTGTTACGTTTGGCGTCTGTTTGCTGGCTTGGTGTGGCGTTTGGCGTCTGTTTGCTGGCTTGGTGCTGCGTTTGGCGTCTGTTTGCAGGCTTGATGCTGCGTTTGGCGTCTGTTTGCTGGCTTGGTGCGGCGTTTGGCGTCTGTTTGCTGGCTTGGTGTTGCGTTTGTCGTCTGTTTGCAGGCTTGGTGTGGCGTTTGGTGTCTGTTTGCTGGCTTGGTGTTACGTTTGGCGTCTGTTTGCTGCTTGGTGCTGCGTTTGGCGTCTGTTTGCTGGCTTGGTGCTGCGTTTGTTGTCTGTTTGCTGCTTGGTGCGGCGTTTGGCGTCTGTTTGCTGGCTTGGTGTAGCGAGCTGCGTTTAGCGTCAGTTTGCTGGCTTGGTGCAGCGTTTAGCGTCTGTTTGCTGGCTTGGTGCTGCGTTTAGCGTCAGTTTGCTGGCTTGGTGCTGCGTTTGGCGTCTGTTTGCTGGCTTGGTGCTGCGTTTGGCGTCTGTTTGCTGGCTTGGCTCGGAGTAATCGCATTTTCTATAACTTTGCCACTACCTTATCACACAATATCTGCTGCTTTCAGTCCAAGTTTAAAAAGAAATACTTCGCAGTCGGTTCCATCAAATAACATTAAGATTGTATAAAAATTGCTTGACAAGGGAAAGAAAATATTCTAACAATAGACTGACAAACACAACTTGAAAAATATAAACAAAAGTTACCTGCACCCAGGGCGTGCAGGACGCTGCAGTGAACGGGGTGCTGCCGAAGCAGGAGCTGCAGGCGGCGCTGCAGAGGCTGCAGGAGCTGCTGCAGCGTCGTACAGCTGCTCTCAACGTGCGTGTCCTGCAGTTAGCGGCAGATGTTCACTTAGGATGACTTATGTTATACGTCAGGAGGATACAATTTTGTGTATTCTCCTTGTAATATTGTGTAACGGTGTCAGCTCACAGTTACACAATAGAGGTTATTGAGTAGAATATAGTAGCGCACGGACCTACACACCCCATCATCTGACCCCATCATCTGACCCCATCATCTGACCCCATCATCTGACCCCATCATCTGACCCCATCATCTGACCCCATCATCTGACCCCATCATCTGACGACCCCATCATCTGACCCCATCATCTGACGACCCCATCATCTGACGACCCCATCATCTGACCCCATCATCTGACCCCATCATCTGACCCCATCATCCTGACCCCATCATCTGACCCCATCATCCTGACCCCTAACCCTCTACACCCCGGGGTCCCGCAGGGTCTGGTCTCCAAGCTCGAGGGGTCCGCCCTCTCATACCAGTGGCGGGACGGGGCGGGTTGGCCCGACGACACGGTGTGCCCCAACAAACGGCGCTGTAGTGGGTCAAATCGACCCACTTCTGATGGAGACACCCTCGTGGAGGTGTCTCAATCACCAGGGACTCTGGCAGAGTCTGGCACGGACTCGCTGGTGTCGGATTCTGACTCAAAACGAGTCGAAAAATTCGACACAAACGAAAAAGGAAAAAACCAAGAAACTTTGAACGAAATCGGGGCTCTGGAGGAGGTCTTGCTTCGTGGGGGGGAGCCCAGTGGGGACGCTGGGGGGGAAAGTGGGGATACTGGGGGGCAAGATGGGGACGTTTTAAAGGACCTCGACCTCGGGGTTGCTCACAACTCAACCCCACCGACCCCTGACAACCTCACCAGCACTGGTGAGGATTATGGTTTCGGGTGAACAATATACGCAAGTTTGTCGCTTGAATTTACTCTTTTCTGAGCCGCTGGTTTAGAAGTAAGCAAATTTAGCCCCCAAGTATGGAGATCCTTCCATGTGTTGGAAGCTTTGAATGGGAGTATATAGAGTTAGTAAATCATGTCATTTTAACGCGCATATTAACTGCACCTGAAGTAAAATTATTGTTCATGTTACATCGTTAAACTAATTCTTACGCTAAAATAGAGTGACAGTCTGTTTCATTGAGTTATCTTAACTGTTATTAAGTTTAATAATAATTTTATTGCCTGCTTATTATTAATAAATTTGTGTTTATAACTATATTGTGAATATATTTATTTTTAAAATGAATAAAACGTGAAGAATTTCATTATATTGTCGAATAAAACATTAAGGAGGCCAGCTGCATCATCATTTAAAAACAATCAGGAAATTCAATTCATATAATGCATTTGTATCGTAAACGATATTTGTGTATGACATCAATATGGCGGCTTCTGTTGTGAAACCTTCAATAATTTCGAAGTTTTCCAGTCTGAAGAAGCGAACACTCAATATAATTCTATCATTTTTGCTAACTTTTACGTTCAAATTAATTTTATCTATCTTCATTTACCATTTATTTTGTCAACGTCGTAAAGCTGAATGAGGTAGATGCGCAAATGCTTTCCTGTTTGATATGAACTGCATGCTAATGTTAGCAGCTGGAGCAATCAGTTGACGCTAATATTAGCAGCTGGAGCAATCAGTTGACGCTAATATTAGCAGCTGGAGCAATCAGTTGACGCTAATATTAGCAGCTGGAGCAATCAGTTGACGCTAATATTCTAGTCACTGTGTATTGTGAGGCACATTTCTTCAATATTATTTGCATGCACGATATTTCATTCGTACGAACTTCGAAACAATTTAAATATTCCCGTTTATTCCTGCCCTATCAATTTTATTTACCGGCATCATTTAATTAATTGAATGACATAGACAAATTTCAATATTACAATATTAAAACTTTTATTAATTTGACAGTGTTAATATTAATATAATATTGCAATATTACAATAATAGTATACTACTACATTATTACAATATTTTTCTTTCATTGAATATTAAGACATTATTAATGATAATATTAAGAATATTATCATTAATATTTCTTTTACTGAATATTATAATGCAGAAGACGAGCACGTGATGTGCTCCCCCAGCTACTCCCCCGACCCCGTGATGGGGGGGCTCCCCACGTCCCGTGACACCTACGGGGTTCACATCCCCGTCGAGGTCTACAGGGGCTGTAAGTCTTCCTCATTATTATATTAATTTTTGTTATCATTATTATTAAATAACTCTTTGAGATTTTGAAGTTTGAAAATAGAAATAGAATTTTCGGGATTTACTTGTCGGTGATGCAAAAAAATTAGCGTATTTTCATACCAACAGAATGGTGTTTAAACCCGTTCAGACCCCGACCCCATTTTTCTTGTGCAGACCCCGACCCCATTTTACTTGTGCAGACCTCGAACCAGTTTTACTTGTGTAGACCCCGACCCCATTTTACTTGTGCAGACCCCGACCCCATTTTACTTGCACAGACCCCGACCCCATTTTTTTGTGCAGACCCCGACCCCATTTTACTCGTGCAGACCCCGACCCCATTTTACTTGTGCTGTTGTGCAGACCCCGAATCCCATTTTACTCGTGCAGACCCCGACCCCATTTTACTTGTGCAGACCCCGATCCCATTTTACTTTAGCAGACCCCGAACCAATTTTACTTGTGTTGACCCCAACCCCATTTTACTTGTGCAGACCCCGACCCCATTTTTTTGTGCAGACCCCGACCCCATTTTACTCGTGCAGACCCCGACCCCATTTCACTTGTGCAGACCCCGACCCCATTTTATTCGTGCAGACCCCGACCCCATTTTACTTGTGCAGACCCCGACCCCATTTTACTCGTGCAGACCCCGAGATCGTGAACGCGGTGCTGTGGTCTGAATGTGTGGACGAGGTCTTCAGGAGCAACGCAGCCGCAGACCCCACGATATCGTGGCAATACTTCGCTACTGCTGCGGGATACTTGCGATACTTCCCTGATACCAAGTAACTATAATACTTTCTGTGCAGTAATACCGTGTAATGGTTGATACTTGCAATACTTCCCTGACACTGAGTGCCTTGACACTTCCCTGACACTGAGTGCCTTGTTACCTTAAAGAAGAGATCAAGAATATTGTGCTCCTTTGTAAGGCATCCATGGTTGCTGACTAAGCAAGTGTTCCGCAGCAACCTGTGCTAGTTATGATTCCTGACTTCTTGCCTGGTTATTACCATCAAAACTATTTAGGCTTGTACCATCGTATACGAGGGAGATTGAAGTCTTCCTCATAATCTGGTTGGTGGAAGGCTCTCCCAGTCCAGCCATCTGGTCTCTCTTTTTTTTCTTGAGGGTCTTAAATTATACGATGGGCAAGCCGGTGGTCTATACGGCAGATATCGCTATTTGTTGTGAGGGCATATAGCATTGGCTCCCCTCCTATTGTCAATTCATCCAATTTGTTTCCTTTGTTCAATGTGGTGGAAATGACAGTTTTCTATGGTGCAATCCTACTCCCTGATCATGATACTCCAGTTCAGCTTAGGGTGGTAGAAGGAGCAATCCTTTCATTTTTAGTATCATCGTGGATGAAAAATTTCGTAGTCAAAGAATTTGTAACAAATTCTTGGATGAGCAAATCGACACTCTTCGTCTCATGTTCACATTTCTTTTGAAGTTATTTTCTGTTCCTTGCATGTGGCTTGCTCGAAGGTATGTCAACATTTTGGAAGGATGTTATGGATGGTAGGAATGGGATAAGGATGGGAGGGTCGGAAGGGATGATGGCAGACCATGGTCCAAATCACCGTCCTCGGGGATAAGGGCGATGGTCGAGGTGGGGACAAAGCGAGCGTTAGGAATTGTTTTAATCACATGGACCACATGGTCGTGGCCACATGGACCAGATGGATCACATGGACCACATGGATCATTTCGCCTCGCAGATGGCCGGTGCCCCCCGAGCTGCTGGAGGCGGATCTGTACGACGCGCGACGTCGCCCCTGGTACGGCCGGACGTCTACCCTCCCTAAGGACGTCGTCATCCTGATGGACAGGTGAGGTACGGCCGGACGTCTACCCTCCCTAAGGACGTCGTCATCCTAATGGACAGGTGAGGAACGGCTGGACGTCTACCTTCCCTAAAGACGTCGTCATCCTGATGGACAGGTGACGTCTGGTCGGACGTCCACTTTACAAAAGGACGTCTTCATCCTGATGGACAGGTGAGGTACGGCCGGACGATCGCTCTCCTTAAGGCCGTCATACTGATGGACAGGGCCTATACGTTCAAAAAAAGTTAAGAGATCGTAAGTTCATCAGCCAATCATTGACGGCCTTTCGAGCAAAATCCACCAATCATAGACAAGAAAATAGAGCGTAAGTACTTATGTTCACTTAGCCAGTTTTGAAAGTATTGCCCCAGGTGAGGTACGGTCGGACGTCTACCTTCCCAAAGGACGTCGTCATCCTGATGGGCACGTAAGGTACGGCCGCCTCTGGTACGGCCAGACGTTGCCCATGATATTAACCTCTTTAACCCCCCAGGAGCGGCAGCATGCACGGCCAGACGTTCTCCATCATGAAGTTCGCGGTCAAGACGTTCGTCAACACGCTTGGGGAGGACGACTTCCTCAACATCGCCGTGGTGAGTGTTGCGTGGTTACAGTGGGTGTTGCATGGGGACCGTGGGTGTTGCGTGGGGACCGTGGGTGTTGCGTGGGGACCGTGGGTGTTGCGTGGGGACCGTGGGTGTTGCATGGGGACCGTGAGTGTTGTATGGGGACCTTGGGTGTTGCGTGGGGACCGTGGGTGTCATGTTGGTTAGAAGGGGGTTTTTGGGTAATGTGTGATGGCTAGAGGCCACCGAGGGCTGTTTGATGGTTGTGTTGGGGTCGCAAAGCTATAGAATATCTGTGTTGTGTGTTGGGGTTATTAGTAAGAAGACATAGTATATAGTTGTGCGTGTTGCGCATCAATGCATACATCGAAATGAAGTCACGTAACTTCTCCATCCTGGTTGCCGAACAAAGTAGCAGGAGTTTTCGTTCGCATCTGCCACTTTCTAAGCCTTCTCATTCTGCTTAGCAATACGGCGTGACTCTGAGAACGATTTCTAAGTCCTATAATAACGATTTCTGTAGGTTCGGAATTAAGGATTTTGGAATCGCTGAGTACTTTTAAACGGAAACATTGACTCAATAATATTCACATTTGTTACCCTCTTCAAATTGTAAACCGATAGTTATTTTGTTCTGTTGTCGTTTTCTTGTTACTTGGGTTGTAATCTCGTTCGTTTTTATTTAGATTTTTACTGACGATTGTTTTGTATTCTTAAACTTTTTGAGCAGATGATGGAGCTGGTTCTCTGAAATGTATTCAATAAGATGTAATAAACTCACTTAACTTTTTCTTTGCTTTTGAATTCTTGGTGTTAAAAAGCATGTTGAACACTATACTTAACAGCGTGTTGAACACCTCATATTCAACAGCATGTTGAACACCGCATATTTAACAACGTGCTAAATGTCGTAAGTTTAACAGCGAGTTGAACACCATATATTCAACAGCGTATTGAACACCGTATATTCAACAGAGTGCTGAACACCGTATATTTAACTGCTTATTCAACACCGCATATTTAACAACGTGCTGAATGTCGTAAGTTTAACAGTGTGTTGAACACCGTATATTCAACAGAGTGCTGAAACCCCAAAATACGGGGGGCGTATATTTAACTGCTTATTCAACACCGTATATTTAACAGCGTGTTCAACTGCCCGCAGTTCAACAACACGGTCAGCTGGCTGTTGAACTGCACTGACGCCTCCCCCAAGGCCTCTCCAAGTTGGCTACTTAACTAGTTGGCTACTTAACTAGTTGGCTACTTAACTAGTTGACTACTTAACTAGTTGGCTACTTAACTAGTTGGCTACTTAACCAGTTGGCTACTTTACTAGTTGACTACCTAACTAGTTAACTAGTTGGCTACTTAACTAGTTGACTACTTAACTAGGTAACTAGTTGGCTACTTAACTAGTTGGCTACTTAACTAGTTGGCTACTTAACTAGTTAAGTAGTTGGCTACTTAACTAGTTTACCAGTTGACTACTTAACTAGTTAACTAGTTGACTACTTAACTAGTTTACTAGTTGGCTACTTACCTAGTTGGCTACTTAACTAGTTGACTGCTTAACTAGTTGACTACTTAACTAGTTGGCTACTTAACTAGTTGAGTACTTAACTAGTTAACTAGTTGGCTACTTAACTAGTTGGCTACCTACTTAACTATTTTACTAGTTGGCTACTTAATTAGTTGGCTACTCAACTAATTGACTACTTAACTAGTTAACTATTTGGCTACTTATCTAGTTTACTAGTTGGCTACTTAACTAGTTTGTTAGTTGGCTACTTAACTAGTTGGCTACTTAGCTAGTTTGCTAGTTGGCTACTTAACTAGTTGGCTACTTGACTAGTTGGCTACTTAACTAGTTGGCTAGTTAACTAGTTGGCTAGTTAACTAGTTGGCTAGTTAACTAGTTGGCTACTTAACTAGTTTACTTATGGGCTAATTAACTAGTTGGCTGGGGCTGTTTAAATAGTTAGCTAGTTAATACATTAATTGGCTAGTTACCTAGTGAACTGGAGCTTGTTACATAGCGAAATGAAGTTGTGTTAGTGAAGAAGACAGTTCTCGATGGTGTGGAACTACATGTACGAGATCGTATTACTATATCTTATTGTTGATAAATTATACGTGAACCTATATCTTATATTTAACTAGCAGGTTAACGATACGATAATAGCTGCGATTTAAAAATCCCAAATCCTGTTATTTGTCCATTATTCTTGTCCATTATCCTTTAATAATAATAAAGTTAATGTATGCTCATTATGGAAAGGACTTTCCAACACGCGTTTATCATGGAACAAAAGATTCCCCTTTGACTCTCGCTTAAAATTATGAAAAATTGTTATTCCGAACTTAATTTAGGAACCAAATTGACAATTTTTATCCAATACTTCCCTCCTTTACCACCAAACCTTTCATCCCTTCGCTTCAATCTTTTCATCCCTTCCCACCAATTTCTTTATCCCTTCACACCAATTCTTTTATCCCTTCACACCAATTCTTTTATCCCTTCCCACCAATTCTTTTATCCCTTCCCACCAATTCTTTTATCCCTTCCCACCAATTCTTTTATCCCTTCCTACCAATTCTTTTATCCCTTCCCACCAATTCTTTTATCCCTTCCCACCAATTCTTTTATCCCTTCCCACCAATTCTTTTATCCCTTCCCACCAATTCTTTCATCCCTTCCCACCAATTCTTTTATCCCTTCCCACCAATTCTTTTATCCCTTCCCTCCAATCCTTTCATCCCTTCCCTCCAATCCTTCCCTCCCTTTCCTCCAATATACAAACACATTCGCGTCGCCACACAAACTTGTGTTGTGATGTTAACATCACCTCACAAGTTTGTGTGGTGATGTGGATGGCATCCAGCTACACAGCTGAGCAGCTGAATAACCTGCCGCCCCCCGCCGCCCCCCAGGCGAGCACAGACAACAAGCTTCGCCTGTACCGCGCACTGGACGAGGCCGAGGACGGCGGCACCACCAACTACACCGCCGCCCTCGACTTCGCCTACAACGTCCTCCTGGTGGGGGGTGGGGGTGGTGGGGTGAGGGGGAAGTGGTATTGATGGGGTAGTGGGGATGAGCAGGATGATGGTGACACTAGTGTCCGGTATCAATTCACTTGACCTGATAGAGATTGAGGACGAGTCAACATCTGATAGACACGTGATAGATCACGCGATCAAGACCTCAGTAGTGGGCGGAAGCGAAGGTAATAAAAGGTCTCGCAACCTTAAGCAAACCCCACCCCCCCCCAGTAGCTGATTAGCACTCCGCGATGTAGCGTGTAGCTTGAGTTCTCCGACCTTACGGTCGATGCCGTAGCTTATTCCTCTGTACCGCAACTCTGTATTACCACCCCGTATACAAGATACGTTATCTGGACTGATGTGTCTTACTTATCCCTCACTACCTTAGTCAACGAACCCGATCCTCAGGTAGAGCTTAATATAATGAGTTCAATGTTCGGGCGCCACTGTCACAGGTTGTAATTTAACTACAAACTATGATATTGAACTCATTATATTAAGCTCTACCTTAATAATAATTTGCTTAAGGTTGCTAGACCTTTTATAATGTTCGCTTCCGCCCACTTCTGAGGTCTTGATCGCGTGATCTATCACGTGTCTATCAGATGTTGACTCGTCCTCAATCTCTGTCAGGTCAAGTGAATTGACACCGGACACTAGTGTGTGGTGAACAGGATGATGGTGACACTAGCGTGTGGTGAGCAGGATGATGGTGACACTAGCGTGTGGTGAGCAGGGTGATGGTGACACTAGCGTGGGGTGAGCAGGGTGATGGTGACACTAGCGTGTGGTGAGCAGGATGATGGTGAGCGGGGCAGCAACTGCCACAAGCTCATCCTGATCTTCAGCGACGGCGGCACCGACCAGGCGCAGGAAGTCATCGACAGGTGGGAACTAGTGGCACTAGTGGCACAAGTGACAGTAGTGGCACAATGGGCACTAGTGGCAGTAGTGGCACAATGGGCACTAGTCGCAGTAGTGGCACAATGGGCACTAGTGGCAGCTGGCAGTAGTGGCACAATGGGTACTAGTAGAATAGTTAAGGGTTCCTACAGGCGGTCCTAACTGAACACCTTCCCTATAAGCTAGCGTCCTATATAATCTAGTACTGGACGTCTGTCGGAGACTACCACTGCCGTGCATATAATGGACTATCATGATCCCTTCCATGGAGAACGTAGCCTATAACGCTTCTTGACTCTAACATTATCAGCCGCAAGCCCCCAGACAGATCACATCCATTGAATTAGACCAATCAGCCCACAGGAAATGAGTCGTGCACTAAATATTCAGTGCCCATACTTTCAAAAAAAGTTAAGAGATCGTAATTTCATCAGCCAATCATTGACGGCCTTTCGAGCGAAATCCACCAATCATAGACAAGAAAATAGAGCGTAAATACTTACGTTCACTTAACGAGTTTTGAAAGTGTGGCCCCTGGACGGCAGGATTCATGCAGTTCCCCTGACGAGATAAGCTGATTGGTGGCAGTCCGTTGTCCGCTGGTTACAGTTAGGGCGATGGTCAGGGAATGAAGTGATGTTTCGATGTAATGTTCGGTAAGCCCGTAATGTTTAGTAAAAAACTAATGAAGCCCGTCATGTTCAGCAAGCACGTAATGTTCAGTAAGTCCGTAATGTTCAGTAAGTCCGTAATGTTCAGTGTTAAAGTGCCGCTCTTTCCCTTATATGATTTCACTCTTACCTCAATCCCACATTCCCACCTCTCCCCCAATACCCCATCACTCCCCTCATCCCGACGCCCCTGTCCCCCGGTAACCCCAGCACTCCCCCATATCCTATCACCCCGACGCCCCTTTTCCCCGGTAACTCCAGCACTCTCCCTTACCCCCTCACCCCGTGTCTCTTATACACATCTAGATGTGTATAAGAGACAGGTCATGCAGGTGTGATGTGCACCATCATGCAGGTGTGATGTGCACCATCATGCAGGTGTGATGTGCACCACCTGATAATATTCTCACTATCACCATCATCACTATCGCTTCCATCATCACCATCACCATCATCACTATCGCTTCCATCATCACCATCACCATCATCACTATCGCTGCCATCATCACCATTACCCCCTTCATCATCACCATCACCATCATCACTATCGCTTCCATCATCACCATCACCATCATCACTATCGCTTCCATCATCACCATCACCATCATCACTATCGCTGCCATCATCACCATTACCCCCTTCATCATCACCATCACCATCATCACTATCGCTTCCATCATCACCATCACCATCATCACTATCGCTTCCATCATCATCATCACCATCATCACTATCGCTGCCATCATCACCATCACCCCCTTCATCCCCCAGGGGTACCTGCATCACCTGGCCGCCCTCCTGCCGCCCCCCGATGAGGCGCTGCTCCCCGCCACCATCACCCCCTACATCGACGTCCTGGTGGGTGCCTGGGGGGTTATAAGGGGCAGGTAATGGGGCAAATAATGGGTAAGGTAATGGGTGAAGTAGTTGGCAGGTAATGGGGGAGGTAATGGAGCAAATAATGTGGTCGGTAATTGTCAGGTAATGGGATGAGGTAATAGGGTAAATAATATGGAAGGTAATGGGTAAGGCAGTTGGCAGGTAATGGAAGGAAAATATAATATTGAACAGCAGGGGTACCAACTTTCTAATGGGCTGATGCAGGCCCAGTTTACTGCGGATGCCGCAACACTAATGGTCTAATGGGACAATGGTGTACGGGTGTGGTCCAGTCATGTAATGGGCTAATAGTTTATTGGTTCACTGATTTAATGGTCTAATTTTGTCATAATGGTCTAATGTTAGGTATAATGGCCTAAATTTTTAATGATGAAATGGTTCAATGCTTTAATGGTCTAATGTTTAAAGTTTTAATGATGCAATTTTCTAATGGTGTAATGGAGTAATGATGTAATGGTGTAATGGAGTAATGGTGTAATGGAGTAATGATGTAATGGTGTAATGGAGTAATGATGTAATGGTGTAATGGTGTAATGGAGTAATGGAGTAATGATCTAATGGTGTAATGGAGTAATGGTGTAATGGAGTAATGGTGTAATGATGTAATGGAGTAATGGTGTAATGGTGTAATGGAGTAATGATGTAATGGAGTAATGATGTAATGGTGTAATGGTGTAATGGAGTAATGGGTGCACCCCCCCAGACGGAGAGCCTGGCGCTGGCCCTCACCGCCCCCGTCTACAACCGCTCCAGCGACCTGGTCAGTGTCCAGCAGACGGTTAGTCCAGCAGACAGTTAGTCCAGCAGACAGTTAGTCCAGCAGACGGTTAGTCCAGCAGACAGTTAGTCCAGCAGACGGTTAGTCCAGCAGACAGTTAGTCCAGCAGACGGTTAGTCCAGCAGACGGTTAGTCCAGCAGACGGTTAGTCCAGCAGACAGTTAGTCCAGCAGACGGTTAGTCCAGCAGACAGTTAGTCCAGCAGACAGTTAGTCCAGCAGAC